>NW_022631036.1:9870642-9874814 GCF_010015895.1 Lontra canadensis
AAATCCCAATAGTTCATTTTTGCCCTTGCTTCCCTTGCCTTTGGCGATGTTCCTAGGAAGATGTTGCTGCGGCTGAGGTCAAAGAGGTTGCTGCCTGTGTTCTCCTCAAGGATTTTGATGGATTCCTTTCTCACATTGAGGTCCTTCATCCATTTTGAGTCTATTTTCGTGTGCGGTATAGGGAAATAGTCCAATTTCATTTTTCTGCATGTGGCTGTCCAATTTTCCCAACACCATTTATTGAAGAGGCTGTCTTTTTTCCATTGGACATTCTTTCCTGCTTTGTCGAAGATTAGTTGACCATAGAGTTGAGGGTCTGTTTCTGGGCTCTCTATTCTGTTCCATTGATCTATGTGTCTGTTTTTGTGCCAGTACCATGCTGTCTTGATGATGACAGCTTTGTAATAGAGCTTGAAGTCCGGAACCAACTTTGGCTTTCTTTTCTAATATTCCTTTGGCTATTCGCGGTCTTTTCTGGTTCCATATAAATTTTAGGATTATTTGTTCCATTTCTTTGAAAAAAATGGATGGTACTTTGATAGGAATTGCATTAAATGTGTAGATTGCTTTAGGTAGCATAGACATTTTCACAATATTTATTCTTCCAATCCAGGAGCATGGAACATTTTTCCATTTCTTTGTGTCTTCCTCAATTTCCTTCATGAGTACTTTATAGTTTTCTGTGTATAGATTCTTAGTCTCTTTGGTTAGGTTTATTCCTAGGTATCTTATAGTTTTGGGTGCAATTATAAATGGGATGGACTCCTTAATTTCTCTTTCTTCTGTCTTGTTGTTGGTGTAGAGAAATGTGACTGATTTCTGTGCATTGATTTTATATCCTGACACTTTACTGAATTCCTGTACAAGTTCTAGCAGTTTTGGAGTGGAGTCTTTTGGGTTTTCCACATATAGTATCATATTATCTGTGAAGAATGATAGTTTGACTTCTTTGCCGATTTGGATGCCTTAAATTTCTTTTTGTTGTCTGATTGCTGAGGCTAGGACTTCTAGTACTATGTTGAATAGCAGTGGTGATAACGGACATCCCTGCCATGTTCCTGACCTTAGAGGAAAAGCTTTCAGTTTTTCTCCATTGAGAATGATATTTGCAATGGGTTTTTCATAGATGGCTTTGATAATATTGAGGTATGTGCCCTCTATCCCTACCCGTTGAAGAGTTTTGATCAGGAAGGGATGCTGTACTTTGTCAAATGCTTTTTCAGCATCTATTGAGAGTATCATATGATTCCTGTTCTTTCTTTTATTAATGTGTTGTATCACATTGATTGATTTGCGGATGTTGAACCAACCTTGCAGCCCTGGAATAAATCCCACTTGGTCGTGGTGAATAATCCTTTTAATGTACTGTTGAATCCTATTGGCTAGTATTTTGGTGAGAATTTTTGCATCTGTGTTCATCAAGGATATTGGTCTGTAGTTCTCTTTTTTGATGGGATCCTTGTCTGTTTTTGGATCAAGGTGATGCTGGCCTCATAAAATGAGTTTGGAAGTTTTCCTTCCATTTCTATTTTTTGGAACAGTCTCAGGAGAATAGGAATTAGTACTTCTTTAAATGCTTGGTAGAATTCCTCCGGGAAGCCGTCTGGCCCTGGGCTTTTGTTTGGAGATTTTTGATGACTGTTTCAATCTCCTTACTGGTTATGGGTCTGTTCAGGCTTTCTATTTCTTCCTGGTTCAGTTGTGGTAGTTTATATGTCTCTAGGAATGCATCCATTTCTTCCAGATTGTCAAATTTCTTGGCATAGAGTTGCTCATAATATGTTCTTATGATTGTCTGTATTTCTTTGGTGTTAGTTGTGATCTCTCCTCTTTCATTCATGATTTTATTGATTTGGGTCCTTTCTCTTTTCTTTTTGATAAGTCTGGCCAGGGGTTTATCAATCTTATTAATTCTTTCAAAGAACCAGCTCCTAGTTTCGTTGATTTGTTCTATTGTTTTTCTGGTTTCTATTTCATTGATTTCTGCTCGGATCTTTATGATTTCTCTTCTCCTGCTGGGTTTAGGGTTTCTTTCTTGTTCTTTCTCCAGCTCCTTTAGGTGTAGGGTTAGGTTGTGTACCTGAGACCTTTATTGTTTCTTGAGAAAGTCTTGTACCGCTATATATTTTCCTCTCAGGACTGCCTTTGTTGTGTCCCACAGATTTTGAACCGTTGTATTTTCATTATCATTTGTTTCCATGACTTTTTTCAATTATTCTTTAATTTCCTGGTTGACCCATTCATTCTTTAGAAGGATGCTGTTTAGTCTCCATGTATTTGGGTTCTTTCCAAATTTCCTCTTGTGATTGAGTTCTAGCTTCAGAGCATTGTGGTCTGAAAATATGCAGGAAATGATCCCAATCTTTTGATACCGGTTGAGACCTGATTTAAGACCAAGGATGTGATCTATTCTGGAGAATGTTCCATGGGCACTAGAGAAGAATGTGTATTCTGTTGCTTTGGGATGAAATGTTCTGAATATATCTGTGATGTCCATCTGGTCCAGTGTGTCATTTAAGGCCTTTATTTCCTTGTTGATCTTTTGCTTGGATGATCTGTCCATTTTAATGAGGGGAGTATTAAAGTCCCCTACTATTATTGTATTATTGTCGATGTGTTTCTTTGATTTTGTTATTAATTGGTTTATATAGTTGGCTGCTCCCACGTTAGGGGCATAGATATTTACAATTGTTAGATCTTCTTGTTGCACAGATCCTTTGAGTATGATACAGTGTCCTTCTTCATCTCTTATTATAGTCTTTGGCTTAAAATCTAATTGATCTGATATAAGGATTGCCACTCCTGCTTTCTTCTGATGTCCATTAGCATGATAAATTCTTTTCCACCCCCTCACTTTAAATCTGAAGGTGTCTTCGGGTTTCAAATGAGTTTCTTGTAGGCAACATATAGATGAGTTTTGTTTTTTTATCCATTCTGATACCCTGTGTCTTTTGATTGGGGCATTGAGCCCATTAACATTCAGGGTAACTATTGAGAGATATGAATTTAGTGCCATTGTATTGCCTGTAAGGTGACTGTTACTGTATATTGTTTCTGTTCCTTTCTGATCTACTACTTTTAGGCTCTCTCTTTGCTTAGAGGACCCCTTTCAAGATTTCCTGTAGAGCTGGCTTGGTGTTTGCAAATTCTTTCAGTTTTTGTTTGTCCTGGAAGCTTTTAATCTCTCCTTCTATTTTCAATGATAGCCTAGCTGGATATAGTATTCTTGGCTGCATGTTTTTCTCATTTAGTACTCTGAATATATCATGCCAGCTCTTTCTGGCCTGCCAGGTCTCTGTGGATAAGTCTGCTGCCAATCTAATATTTTTACCATTGTATGTTACAGACTTCTTCTCCCGGGCTGCTTTCAGGATTTTCTCTTTGTCACTAAGACTTGTAAATTTGACTATTAGGTGACGGGGTGTGGACCTATTCTTATTGATTTTGAGTGGGGTTCTCTGAACCTCCTGGATTTTGATGCTTGTTCCCTTTGCCATATTGGGGAAATTCTCTCCAATAATTCTCTCCAATATACCTTCTGCTCCCCTCTCTCTTTCTTCTTCTTCTGGAATCCCAATTATTCTAATGTTGTTTCGTCTTATGGTGTCACTTATCTCTCGAATTCTGCCCTCGTGGTCCAGTAGTTGTTTGTCCCTCTTTTGCTCAGCTTCTTTATTCTCTGTCATTTGGTCTTCTATATCGCTAATTCTTTCTTCTGCCTCATTTATCCTAGCAGTGAGAGCCTCCATTTTTGATTGCACCTCATTAATAGCTTTTTTGATTTCAACTTGATTAGATTTTAGTTCTTTTATTTCTCCAGAAAGGGCTTTTATATCTCCTGAGAGGGTTTCTCTAATATCTTCCATGCCTTTTTCGAGCCCAGCTAGAACCTTGAGAATCGTCATTCTGAACTCTAGATCTGACATATTACCAATGTCTGTATTGATTAGGTCCCTAGCCTTTGGTACTGCCTTTTGTTCTTTTTTTTTGTGGTGAATTTTTCCGCCTTTTCATTTTGTCCAGAGAAGAGTATATGAAGGAACAAGTAAAATACTAAAATGTGGCAACAACCCCAGGAAAATATGCTTTAGCCAAATCAGAAGAGATCCCAAATCATGGGGTTGGGGGGGGGAAGGGGATAAAAAGAGGTTCAGAAAGAAAAAAAAAAAAAA
>NW_022631036.1:9874914-9878194 GCF_010015895.1 Lontra canadensis
AAAAAAGAAACAAATAAAAAAGGAAAACCAATAATGAAAAAATATAAAAAGGAAAAAAATATATATATATATTAGATAAACTAGTTAAAAAATGTTAAAAAAGAAAAGGGTAAATGTTAAAAAAATTTAGCAGAAGAAGAGGAAAAAAAATTGAAAAAAAAATTAACTGCAAGGCTAAAGAATCATGGGGAGAAAGCCATGAGTTCCGTGCTTTGCTTTCTCCTCCTCTGGAATTCCGCTGCTCTCCTTGATATTGAAACTGCACTCCTCGTAAGTGAACTTGGTCCTGGCTGGGTTTCTTGTTGATCTTCTGAGGGAGGGGCCTGTTGTAGTGATTCTCAAGTGTCTTTGCCCCAGGTGGAGTTGCACTGCCCTTACCAGGG
Source organism: Lontra canadensis (assembly GCF_010015895.1). Lineage (NCBI taxonomy): Eukaryota > Metazoa > Chordata > Mammalia > Carnivora > Mustelidae > Lontra > Lontra canadensis. The sequence goes on from NW_022631036.1 coordinate 9,875,298, forward strand.
GCCAGGCTGAGTAATCCGCTTGGGTTTGCTTTCGGGAGCTTTTGTTCCCTGAGCGCTTTCCGTAGAGTTCTGGAGGACGGGAATGAAGATGGCGGCCTCCCAGTCTCCGGCCCGGAGGAGCCGAGAGCCTGGGGCCCCACTCCTCAGTGCACCCTCAGAGAACAGCGCCCAATTACTCCCGTCACCTGGCCTCCAGCTGCGCTCTGAGCTCACTGAGCCTGTGACTGGTTCAAGGTAAGCCCGAGCTATGAGCTACTCCTCAGCTCTGTCTCTGTAGCCGGCTTCCTGGTTCTAATACCTGCAAGCTCTGCGACACTCAGACACCCCGATCCTTCTGTGACCCTGCGGGACCTGAGGCCACACTGGCCCCGCATGGGCTTCACCCCAGTTAAGCCTCTGGAGCGATGTCCCTCAGTGGAACAGACTTTTAAAAGTCCTGATTTTGTGCTCCGTGGCTCCTCCGCTTGCCGGGAGCCGGCCCCTCCCCTCGCAGTCTATCTTCCCATCGCTTTGGATTCACTTCTCCGCCAGTCGTACCTTTCAGAAAGTGGTTGATTTTCTGTTTCTAGAATTGCTGTTCTTCTTCTCTTCGATCTCCCATTGGATTTGTAGGTGTTTGAAATCTTTAGATAAGCTATCTAGCTGATCTCCCGCAATCTGAAATAGTCTCAGCCTGCTACTTCTCTGCCATCTTGACTCCACCCTCCGGAAAAAATTCTGAATAGGCCAAGCCTATGTTCATGCATTCTTCATGGTAGAACAGAGATACTGGTGAAAATGCATGGATGTGAAATATTAACTTATGGTTCTACTTTATCAACGTGGTCTATATGACCTACTGGTCTTGTGATACTTATAATCTTATAGTTATCAGTAGGCTGACAGTCTGTTAAGCCTCTCCAAACTCCAAGTGTATATACTGAAATATTTCTTAAAGTGTGTATAGATCCTTAAATTTCATAACAGTAATTTTTTGTTCTGTATTTATAGTTAAGAGGATGAAATTTTAATTTTTTTAAAAATTTTTTTAAGATTTTATTTGAGACAGTGAGAAAATGCCTGTGAACACATGAGGTTGGGTGAAGATGGGGAGGGAGGAAGCAGGCTCCCGCAGTGAACAGGGAGCCTGATGCAGGGCTCGATCCCAGGATCCTAGGATCGTGACCTCAGCCAAAAACAGTCACTTAACCAACTGAGCCACCCACGTGCCACAAGAGGATGAATTATTCATTCAAAAAATACTTATTGGGCAATAACTCCATCAGACCCTGGAGACCAGGAAAACTTAACAGTTAACAGAGAAGAAAGGTCTGATCCAGAAGAGCTTTCATTCCAGTGAGGTGGCAAGGAAATAGATCTGTAACTCATCAGATATGCGTAAGCGCTAAGAAAAATCAGTTATAGGCTAGAAGGTGATAGGTTCTATTTTAGACAGATTGTTAGAGATTGCATTCAACATCAAGTGAAAAATAGTAATAGCAAGATGAATATTCTTTCAACTGTCTTTTAAAGCATTGCAGTTTTTGTGCAGTGATTTGATGCATGTGAACTGTTTTCAAGTCAGTTAACATTTACTTTGTAATAATAGAATTTGAACTTATCCAATTACCTCTGTCTTTTGACTCCAATTATAATAAATGACACCTTCAGACCCAAGGTTTTATCTAGGGCAAGAGACATGATTTTTGACATAGGACATAAAACATTTACTTGGCTTATACAAATTAGTTCATTAGCACTGTGCTTAACCAGTTTGTTTAAAATATACTTTGTAGTTTCACAACAAAATGTAGATGTAGTTCACTATATCTTTCATATGAAAAATGTGTAATCATGATTAAGGTGTTATATTATGAATGAGTAAACTAAAGCAACATTACGTTGTTTCTAGAGATGACTGGATTATGCTTGTTTTTAACTGGCAACTCAAAAGCCAACAATAAGAACACAGACATCTATTGAGGTGGTATCTTCTGTGGTTATTCCAAAAATGTTTCATTATTAGAGGTCTTAATTTTCTTGGATTATTTTCTTTTACCCGGCTGAGTTAATACACTTACATCTGGGACCTGAGCTGTAAGAGGGACGAGGAATTCTTTATGTAAAATATAATGTAGGTAAGATGACTGTCATCTTGTTGATTGCTATGGCTTCATTTCTGCTTTAAAAAGACCAACAGAGGTTATGCTTATATACATATTTTTCCATGTAATCCTTCTGTTGCTTGATTTTTTAATAAAATCGTTTCCAGAATAGATAGGTATGTAGTACAACAGAATGAAATTTACTCAAGATTTAAATGAAGTTGTCAGTAATTCAGTTTATATTATCAACTATCCTTTTTCCAGATAAAACCTAAAAGATTTGAAAAAACAAGATGAGTGTATCAATAAACACTTATGTAATCTAATATGCTAAATCTTGACTAAATTCCTTCTTGTTCCATTTTGCAAACCCTTTATATAGTAAATAAAGTTAGTTTCCCAAAAATTCAAACTACACAGTTTGTACATTTTTTTCACAGAAATCACTGATTTTTAAAATATACCATTGCAAAAATAGCATTTTTAAAAGTTACATTAGGTATAGCTCATGTTTATCAAAATTATGAGAGGTCTATGGACATCGTGAGCTTTCACAGAATATCTAAAGATTAGAAAATATTTTTGCCTCAATTTTTTATATTATTGTAAGTTGCTATTTGGAAAATATTTTATTGTCACCAGTCTTTTTTAACCCTAATTTTTATCTTTATGTCTTTGTATCTTTTTTCTAATTAGGAACATAAACAACTTCTGTGAGGAAAGTTGAGAAAATACAGCAAATATACAAGAAATAAGAGTTCCAATAACAAAGACTCATTATCTTCACCTCAGCTGAAAACTGTAAGTGGGGGG
>NW_022631036.1:10590798-10619251 GCF_010015895.1 Lontra canadensis
AGTTTGACTTCTTCTTTGCCGATTTGGATGCCTTTAATTTCTTTTTGTTGTCTGATTGCTGAGGCTAGGACTTCTAGTACTATGTTGAATAGCAGTGGTGATAACGGACATCCCTGCCGTGTTCCTGACCTTAGAGGAAAAGCTTTCAGTTTTTCTCCATTGAGAATGATATTTGCGATGGGTTTTTCATAGATGGCTTTGATAATATTGAGGTATGTGCCCTCTATCCCTACACTTTGAAGAGTTTTGATCAGGAAGGGATGCTGTACTTTGTCAAATGCTTTTTCAGCATCTATGGAGAGTATCATATGGTTCCTGTTCTTTCTTTTATTAATGTGTTGTATCACATGGATTGATTTGCGGATGTTGAACCAACCTTGCAGCCCTGGAATAAATCCCACTTGGTCGTGGTGAATAATCCTTTTAATGTACTGTTGAATCCTATTGGCTAGTATTTTGGTGAGAATTTTTGCATGTGTGTTCATCAAGGATATTGGTCTGTAGTTCTCTTTTTTGATGGGATCCTTGTCTGGTTTGGGGATCAAGGTGAGGCTGGCCTCATAAAATGAGTTTGGAAGTTTTCCTTCCATTTCTATTTTTTGGAACAGTCTCAGGAGAATAGGAATTAGTTCTTCTTTAAATGTTTGGTAGAATTCCCCCGGGAAGCCGTCTGGCCCTGGGCTTTTGTTTGTTTGGAGATTTTTGATGACTGTTTCAATCTCCTTACTGGTTATGGGTCTGTTCAGGCTTTCTATTTCTTCCAGGTTCAGTTGTGGTAGTTTATATGTCTCTAGGAATGCATCCATTTCTTCCAGATTGTCAAATTTGTTGGCATAGAGTTGCTCATAATATGTTCTTATAATTGTCTGTATTTCTTTGGTGTTTGTTGTGATCTCTCCTCTTTCATTCATGATTTTATTTATTTGGGTCCTTTCTCTTCTCTTTTTGATAAGTCTGGCCAGGGGCTTATCAATCTTATTAATTCTTTCAAAGAACCAGCTCCTAGTTTGGTTGATTTGTTCTATTGTTTTTTTGGTTTCTATTTCATTGATTTCTGCTCTGATCTTTATGATTTCTCTTCTCCTGCTGGGTTTAGGGTTTCTTTCTTGTTCTTTCTCCAGCTCCTTTAGGTGTAGGGTTAGGTTGTGTACCTGAGACCTTTCTTGTTTCTTGAGAAAGGCTTGTACCGCTATATATTTTCCTCTCAGGACTGCCTTTGTTGTGTCCCACAGATTTTGAACTGTTGTATTTTCATTATCATTTGTTTCCATGAATTTTTTCAATTCTTCTTTAATTTCCTGGTTGACCCATTCATTCTTTAGAAGGATGCTGTTTAGTCGCCATATATTTGGGTTCTTTCCAAATTTCCTCTTGCGATTGAGTTCTAGCTTCAGAGCATTGTGGTCTGAAAATATGCAGGGAATGATCCCAATTTTTTGATAACAGTTAAGACCTGATTTAGAACCAAGGATGTGATCTATTCTGGAGAATGTTCCATGTGCACTAGAGAAGAATGTGTATTCTGTTGCTTTGGGATGAAATGTTCTGAATATATCTGTGATGTCCATCTGGTCCAGTGTGTCATTTAAGGCCTTTATTTCCTTGTTGATCTTTTGCTTGGATGATCTGTCCATTTCAGTGAGGGGAGTGTTAAAGTCCCCTACTATTATTGTATGATTGTCGATGTGTTTCTTTGATTTTGTTATTAATTGGTTTATATAGTTGGCTGCTCCCACGTTAGGGGCATAGATATTTACAATTGTTAGATCTTCTTGTTGGACAGATCCTTTGAGTATGATATAGTGTCCATCTTCATCTCTTATTATAGTCTTTGGTTTAAAATCTAAGTGATCTGATATAAGGATTGCCACTCCTGCTTTCTTCTGATGTCCATTAGCATGGTAAATTCTTTTCCACCCCCTCACTTTAAATCTGAAAGTGTCTTCGGGTTTCAGATGAGTTTCTTGTAGGCAACATATAGATGGGTTTTGTTTTTTTATCCATTCTGATACCCTGTGTCTTTTGATTGGGGCATTTAGCCCATTAACATTCAGGGTAACTATTGAGAGATATGAATTTAGTGCCATTGTATTGCCTGTAAGGTGACTGCTATTGTATATTGTTTCTGTTCCTTTCTGATCTACTACTTTTAGGTTCTCTCTTTGCTTAGAGGACCCCTTTCAATATTTCCTGTAGAGCTGGCTTGGTGTTTGCAAATTCTTTCAGTTTTTGTTTGTCCTGGAAGCTTTTAATCTCTCCTTCTATTTTCAATGATAGCCTAGCTGGATATAGTATTCTTGGCTGCATGTTTTTCTCGTTTAGTACTCTGAATATATCATGCCAGCTCTTTCTGGCCTGGCAGGTCTCTGTGGATAAGTCTGCTGCCAATCTAATATTTTTACCATTGTATGTTACAGACTTCTTCTCCCGGGCTGCTTTCAGGATTTTCTCTTTGTCACTAAGACTTGTAAATTTGACTATTAGGTGACGGGGTGTGGACCTATTCTTATTGATTTTGAGTGGGGTTCTCTGAACCTCCTGGATTTTGATGCTTGTTCCCTTTGCCATATTGGGGAAATTCTCTCCAATAATTCTCTCCAATATACCTTCTGCTCCCCTCTCTCTTTCTTCTTCTTCTGGAATCCCAATTATTCTAATGTTGTTTCGTCTTATGGTGTCACTTATCTCTCGAATTCTGCCCTCGTGGTCCAGTAGTTGTTTGTCCCTCTTTTGTTCAGCTTCCTTATTCTCTGTCATTTGGTCTTCTATATCGCTAATTCTTTCTTCTGCCTCATTTATCCTATCAGTGAGAGCCTCCATTTTTGATTGCACCTCATTAATAGCTTTTTTTATTTCAACTTGATTAGATTTTAGTTCTTTTATTTCTCCAGAAAGGGCTTTTATATCTCCCGAGAGGGTTTCTCTAATATCTTCCATGCCTTTTTCGAGCCCAGCTAGAACCTTGAGAATCGTCATTCTGAACTCTAAATCTGACATATTACCAATGTCTGTATTGATTAGGTCCTTAGCCTTTGGTACTGCCTCTTGTTCTTTTTTTTGTGGTGAATTTTTCCGCCTTGTCATTTTGTCCAGATAAGAGTATATGGAGGAGTAAGTAAAATACTAAAAGGGTGGCAACAACCCCAGGAAAATATGCTTTAGCCAAATCAGAAGAGATCCCAAATCGTGAGGGGGTGGGGAAGGGGATAAAAAGAGGTTCAGAAAGAAAAAAAATAAAATAAAATAAAATAAAATAAAAAAGAAAAAAGAAACAAATAAAAAAAAGAAAACCAATAATGAAAAAAATATAAAAAGGAAAAAATATATATATATTGGATAAACTAGTTAAAAAACGTTAAAAAAGAAAAGGGTAAAAGTTTAAAAAAATTTAGCAGAAGAAGAGAAAAAAATTGAAAAAGAAAAAAAAATTAAATTAACTGCAAGGCTAAAGAATCATGGGGAGAAAGCCATGAGTTCCATGCTTTGCTTTCTCCTCCTCTGGAATTCCGCTGCTCTCCTTGGTATTGAAACCGCACTCCTCGTAAGTGAACTTGGTCCTGGCTGGGTTTCTTGTTGATCTTCTGGGGGAGGGGCCTGTTGTAGTGATTTTCAAGTGTCTTTGCCCCAGGCAGAGTCGCACCGCCCTTACCAGGGCCCCGGCTGAATAATCCGCTCGGGTTTGCTTTCGGGAGCTTTTGTTCCCTGAACGCTTTCCGTAGAGTCCGGAGGACGGGAAGGAAGATGGCGGCCTCCCAGTCTCCGGCCCGGAGGAGCCGAGAGCTAGGGGTCCCACTCCTCAGTGCGCCCTCAGGGAACAGCGTCCAATTACTCCCGTCTGCCTGGCCTCCGGCTGCGCTCCGAGCTCACCGAGCCTGTGACCGGTTCAAGGTAAGCCCGAGCTGTGAGATCACTCCTCGGCTCCGTCTCTGTAGCCGGCTTCCCTGTTCTAATACCTGCGAGCTCTGCGACACTCAGACACCCCGATCCTTCTGTGACCCTGCGGGACCTGAGGCCACACTGGCCCCGCGTGGGCTTCACCCCAGTTAAGCCTCTGGAGCGATGTCCCTCAGCGGAACAGACTTTTAAAAGTCCCGATTTTGTGCTCCGTTGCTCCGCCGCTTGCCGGGAGCCGGCCCCTCCCCCCGGGGTCTGTCTTCCCGTCCCTTTGGATTCACTTCTCCGCCAGTCCTACCTTTCAGCAAGTGGTTGATTTTCTGTTTCTAGAATTGCTGTTCTTCTTCTCTTTGATCTCCCGTTGGATTTGTAGGTGTTTGCAATCTTTAGATAAGCTATCTAGCTGATCTCCCGCAACCTGAAGTAGTCTCAGCTGCTACTTCTCCGCCATCTTGACTCCTCCTCGCTGATACACTTTTCTCTGCAATCTAACTCCTTCTCAAAAAATGTTTCGGAGGTCTGGATTATTTAGTTTCTCACGTTATCTCTTAAATTCATCCTGAATTTACATGTCATTTTTCTAAGGAATGTATTTTATATCTGTTGTGTTTTAATGTAAGTCATTGAGGCAAGATACAATGTTATTAAAGAGTTAAAATTTTATACATACATCCCAAGTTCATAAAAATGCATTTGAATAGGCATTTATTTGAAAAGTAAAATATTTCATTGGAAAACAGGATTCATTAAATAAAGACAGTATGTGTATTTTCATTTAAAATCCAAATAACATGCATATATTATTGATATTTTTATTAATGTTGATGCCATATATATTGATTATATATGTGTAAGGAAATACACTTCTTATAAAATGTTTATATAATTTCTCATTTTAATTAATAAATTTGCTATTTGGGATTAAATGGACACAATATCAAATGATGCAATTAATAAATTGACAGAGTAGAGCTGCCTTAAAGAAATTGCATCTTATTTGGCATTAAAAGGAGAGAGGTTAATTGTTTTTAGTTACATACAGATCTTTATTTATTTATAAGATTTTATTTATTTTTAAAATTTTTTTAAAATTTTTAAAATTTTTAAAACTTTATTTATTTTTTATTTGACAGAGAAAGAGAGATCACAAGTAATCAGAGAGGCAGGTGTGGGCGGTGGGGAAGCAGGCTCCCTGCTGAGCAGAGGGCCCCTTGCAGGGCTCAATCCCAGACCCTGAGATCATGACCTGAGCCGAAGGCAGAGCCTTTCACCTACTGAGCCACCCAGGCGCCCTACATACAGATTTTTAAATACAGGTTTTAATTCACAATATTTGAAGCAGATTTGATTAGTCTATACATATTATTAAATGTTTATGTAGAAGATATCACCTGTTTTTAGTGAGTGGCGTGAGTTTTTAGTGAGTGAAGCAAAACACTCATTTTGTTTTAATTAACTTATTTCTATTTCCTGAGATTCTTGAAAACCTCTGATTTTTCAGCAAGGTTTTGTAGTTTTCATTAGACAAGCCTTTCTCCTCTTGGTTAAGTTCTTTCCTAAGTTTTTGTTTTTTTTTTTTCTTTTTCTGATACTACCTATTATAAATGAAATTGTGTTTGTAATTTCCTTGTTAGATTATTCATTTTCCCATGCAAGTACGTACATAGAAAACAGTCTCTGAATATTTCTTTTATTTATCTGTTGCTGGAAAGATCTTCCAATTACTTCAATTTTTTTTTTCATTGTGGTAAAATACACATAACACAAAATTTGCCATCTTAACCATTTTTAAATCTACAGTTCATTGGTATTAAATACAATCACAATATTGTGTGACAGTTGGCCCAGCTTAATTGCAATTTGTCATCAAAGTCTTCCCCAGGACGTTGCAAGACTTCAATAGACTTCAGAGGTCCACAACAATTACATTATACAGATTTGGCCAGTGCAATTGCTGTCTAGGTGGGAGACATATTCCTAGTACTCCCTACTCTGCTGTATTCCCAGAATTCTTTTTCTTCCAATTACTTTTGAATTGCATTTTGAAAATTATTGAAAGCCTAGCATATTACTGGTCCTGAGATAGATGCTAGGGACTAAAAGTTGACTATTGCTTCCTTGTTCTCAAGAACCTCAAGATATAGTGTGTATATGTATGTGCCAAGAAAATGGATGCCACATCATTTATCCTCTAAGAAAAGTATCATTTGATGAGTACTATAGTGAGTTTAGGATAGACACAAATGTTAAGTCTATTTTGGAAAGGTGGGGGTAGTCTGAAGGCAAGAGCAAGCATGTTGCATAAAAATGAGGAAGAACTGAGTTGAATGTTCATCCACCAAACACACTGAATACCCAAAATATTACAGACACTTCGTTAAGTGTTTGGTTTATATCCTGCTGTAGCCTAGTAAACAACATGAAGAGTAACTTTTTGCACCCTGTTCCACTTCTGAATACCAATTTCAGTTCTCACACCAACTAATGATTCTGATACTCAATTCTAATGGGGAAGGAAGAGATTTTTCCCACACCACCAGGCAATTCTACACTATCAACTGGGTGTTCTACAATCGAATTCAATCCTGGCCCTCTCTGTCTGGAGATAGTGTCAGATCCCACAGGTTAAGGACTCTGTCCTCTGTCCCCGCTTCAGCCATCAATCACCAGTTTAAGTTCTCATTGGTGCTTTTGACCCACTGGCTATAGAATAGAATTTTCAATGACCCCCCTCTTTGGGTCTGATTAATTTACTAGAGCAGCTCACAGCATATTTTACTTACTAGATTACTGATTGATTATAAGAGGAACTCAGGATCAATCACCTGGAAGAGATGCACAGGGCAAGGGAGAGGGAATGTGCCACTCGCCCCACACCCTCGTGTCTTCACTAACCTGGAGGCTCTCTGATCCCTGTCCTTTGGGATTTTATGGGGTCTGCATTACATAGGCATAACTGATGAAATCATCAGGCATTGGTAATTGATTCAATCTCTACAATCTCTAATCCCTCTCTCTCCCTGAAAGGGAGAGTGTGGGACTAAAATTTCCAACCCTCTAATCACAAGGCTGGTTCTCCTCTCAAACAACCCCAATCTTTTGGTTACCCAGGGGCTTTCCAAAAGTCACTCCATTAATATAACAAAAGATACCTTTATTGCTCGAATCACTTAGAAAATTCCAAGGGTTTTAGGAGTTCTTTGAAGACCAAATAAATATTTATTATAAACCACAACATCACAAAGGATGAGTAGAATTTCATCAAGTTGATACAAATAAAAGGGAAAAGAGCATGCCAGGTAAAGGATACTGCTGGGGTAAAGGCATGAAGCCACCAAAGTGTCCACATTTCTGTTCATTATTAACTGACCCATGTTGAAGATGCTGAGAGCTACAAGCCATTGAAATTTATTATTTAACATCTCAGCCTTAGGACAAAATTTTCTAATTTAGAGAATAGTCATTTTATATATATTTATATTTCATTCTTCAGTAAAGAACCCTGTTGTTAAGCCCTTGTAAAGGTCTTTTTAATTTTAATCTTTTTTAATGAATTGAGATCATTTGAACTAAATTAAAGATATTTGCCAAATTGCCCAAGACTTGTATTTTATTTTCTTATTTGCTTTTGCTTCTCTCAAATTCCTCTTTGTTTTCCCTACTCCAAATCTGCAATCACCTGGTGGACTTTCTTCATTATAATGTCATAGCTTTTGTGAACAAATGAAGGAGACATTCACAAAATAATCTGTGCACTAATAATCTGAAATTAGATTGAAATAAATGAGAAATTAGTAATTTATAAAAATACATTTAAAGAATTAAAATTATTCATCCTTGAACCATCAGAGAATACCTCTATAACTACTGGGAAAATTCTTACACTTTACCTATCTTTTGGCATGTGCATTTTAGAACTAATTTGCATCAGCAAAAGCTAGGGATTTTACAGATGACTGATGCCCGTGAAAATGAGATTTCTCCCCTGAACTTGCTTTAATTAAATGCTGTAAGTAAGGGAACATTCGAATATGCCAATCTCCATGTTTGGTTAGTGCTGGCTTTCTAGAAATGTGACTTTAGTTTGCATATCAAAGAGCTCTGGTGCACGGGTTCTGCACTGTTTATGCACTTGGCTATTTAATACTCGAGGTAATGTCTTATTTTTTTAAAAAGATTTTATTTATTTGGCAGAGAGAGAGATCACAAGTAGACAGAGCAGCAGGCAGAGAGAGAGGGGGAAGCAGGTTCCCTGCTAATCAGAGAGAGCAATGCGGGGCTCAATCCCAGGACCCTGAGATCATGACCTGAGCCAAAGGCAGAGGCTTTAACCCACTGAGCCACCCAGGCGCCCCACAAGGTAACGTCTTATTGAAGAGTGTTGCATAAATGTTGACCGACATGACTAAGGTCCTTAGTTAATTACACACCTTTTCTTGTTTTTGTTTTTTGTTGCCTCTTTTTTAAAACATTACATAAAGTACTTAAATTGGTAGTGATAAACTTATATACCAAGGAAGTTCAAACTGAATATAGCCTAGACTTTCAGACCCAAAAAACTTCTATTTTAAATGAGTCTTCATCTTTTTTTCATAAGAATAAGACTTTGACAAGCATCATGTCATCTTACTCATGGTAAAATTATTTACCTATTGGTGATTTTCCTTACGATTTCAGATTACAAGAATGTTCATAGACAGTTTGATCAAAGTTACCTAGTACTAATCAAGAAGGAACATTTTATAACTTGTGATAATTATTTGAGGACATAGTCAATAAACATTTTATGCTCTACCCACATTTAGTTGTCTTAACACATTATTAGCACGTAGGCAACTATGTGAACTCTTTTTTGGCTAAAATATATACTCATATTCTCTCTTTATCACAATTAAATTACATATATATTTCTCTGTATAAATATATAGATAGTACATAAAATATATATAAATTATAAATTATTAGATTAAGATCATACACTGATTTCAAATAATTTCAAAAGTGGTAGCTTACTTAAATTTTCTCTGATATGTGAAAACAAAAAGATAGAAATATATCTGTAGCACCATTTCTCCTTATTTTGATTCTCATTTCTATGATTAGATTTTTCCATAGAATATCCAAACACATTATTGTTTAAAAAAACAAGTAATATATATTACATACTTTATGTCTAGGACTGTTCTAAATGTTTTGGCATATTAGTTTTTAGAACCCACAGAATGAGCTAAGGGGGTACATATTTTAATTGTTCTTATTTTAAGAATAAGAAAAATGAGGCACTTGAAAGTTATGTAACTTCTCTATGGACATGATTCATCGGTAGTTAAGCCAAGATTTGAATACAGACAGTGGCTCCAGAGCCCCTCTTTTTGCCTTATTCTTATGTTTTATGAATCAATTGTTTTCCTATTTATTTATTCCTATACCTGACACCCTCCCAACCAAAAATAAGTGCCAGAGTCAAAGTATGTCTGAAGAGTTTACACTCTTAGTCTTCTTGTTCTAGTGGCTACTAGGTTTGACAATGAAATAAGGGTTGTAATGTAAGGTCATAATTAGAATGGGAATACATACTAAATCAGGGAGTTCAACTCCCAGAAATGGCTACTTAGAGAGCTCTGCCTTCTCTCTCTGTCTCTGTATTTTATTGTGCAATATAAAACACATAAAAAATGAATAAACTCTTTCTATATACATGCATATGTGTATATATATATGTGCATGTATATATGAAGAATTATATTGTGAACAACAGACAGTGATTAATTCAATATTTATGGCTCTGAAGAGGACTCCTGCTTCCTCGTGGTCAAACTTGCTCATTCTGACTTTTGTGACAGTTTGTTTTTGTGATTTCGTTAGCTGTAGCTACATTCCTAAGCAATATAGTTTAATATTTTCATTTTAAACTTTATTTGAATAATTTTTATTTTAATATGTGTTATTTTAAATTTTTATATTACTTGTAATTTATATAAATATACAAGTTTTTATGAGACTATAATAGTCTTTTCATGATATTATCATTTGGAGTTGTATCACGACTCTTATATATTTGAAATCAATAGAAAAAATACATCTTATTTTTTTTTAATCTAGAATGGTTTAAATAGTACTATCTATATTTGTTTCTTAAATAATTGAAAAGATATTGTATACCAAATGTTACGAGGAAGAGTACAGCAAAAACTATTCTCATTTTTTTCTTTTGTTTATTTTATATCCACATTTAAGTGGATCAATTTTTATTTTCTAGAATATTACACATTTCTTTTCATATTCATATGAAATTCCAAATACTCATCTGTCTACTCTCTATTTGTGATTTTACATTTTTCATTCTTAATTTGTGTCCTTGTGACTGAAATCTTTTTTAAATTCTTTGATTAAATTAATAAGAGTACAGATTTTAGATATATTAACCTAATTTAATATTTTATACTTTACTATTTTAGCTTATTTTTGTTCCTTTTACTTTTAAAATTGAATGTGCTTATTTTGTTAACTGCAATATCTTTTAAAATTACTGATAATATTGCTTAATAGGTGAAGCTGCAAGCCTTTGTTAGCTTCTGAAAAAAACTTTGATCACATTCCATGATATCGATAGCATTATTTTGAATATTGTTTACTTGTCTTTATTCTATGATTGAAATCTAAATATCTATTTTGACAATACAATTATTTGGGAAATATTTTTAAAATACTATATGGAATGATTTATTCATTTATTTTGTATTTATTTTTATTGTAAGAAAATGGATCCTTTACCTTTTCTATTTTGAAAATTATTAACCTATATTTCTATGTTGATTAAATATTTCTATATTTTAAATCTTCTCTTTCTAAAAACTTTGTGGAGTTGGAAGCAAAAAGACTATATTTAAAAATTTTTTAAAGTAAATTTATATTATTTTAAGCAGAACTATCTTCTTTTTAACCTTTTTTTAAAAGTGTTTTTTTTTTTTTTAATTTATTTGACAGACAGAGAGATCACAAGCAGGCAGGGAGAGAGGGGGAAGCAGGCTCCCTGCCGAGGCAAGGCTCAATCACAGGACCCTGGGATCATGACCTGAGCTGAAGCGAGAGGCTTAAGCCTCTGAGCCACCCAGGTGCCCTAAGCAGAACTATCTTATTTTAGTGGTATACGAGTTGATCAATCTTAGTAATATATTTGTCCAAATCATTAAGCTTTGGAGCCTTTGAGGAATATAATTTAAAAAATTACAATATAATATTAAAACCAAAATGTATCTATGTAAAATGTTATTTTGATATAAAAATCATTCTAAACCATTTTTATCAGTTAATATCTTTTTCACAATCTTATATGCCTGAAAAAAAAAACAAAACAGAAAAACTGATACACACAGTTTCATGTTTGTTCTGTACATTACCTAATTACCAAATTACCTCTTTTCAGGACTATTTTTCTTTTTTTATTTAAAAAATATCTATTTATCTTTAGGAAAAAATTAACCTCTAATGTATTTTTAAAATAAGTAAAAATGAGTCTCAATCATATAAAACACTATAGATTTCTACTTAAAATACCCTTCATTCAAATGACATTGGTATCAGAGAATATATTCTTTCCCAGAAGTTTAAAAGCATGACAACAGGAGGAATAAGATATATAATTGGAAATTTATAAAATACAAATTTTCTTTGGCAACTGCATTTTATCATAAAAATGAATAACTTTCCATTTCCTTCACAGAATTTTTTAAATGATGAAAGGAAGAGTTAAATTTGCTTTCACTTGAGGTACACTTGGTGATCGAGTTAACAATTCAAATTTCCTATAATATAACAAGTACCTTTTAAGGGACATATTATTATTATTATTATTATTATTATTATTTTCCAGTTCCCTTTAAGTACATGCAACAGAAATTTGTTGAGTAAACATTATTTGGTACTAAGAATGTGCCTGTCTTTAAGCCAGAAAGGGGATTAAAAATGTCTATGTATTTGAAGAATTAAATTTATCAGGGAGGAGTTATTTTAAAATATGATAAGATTTAGAATGCTGGCAAAACAACAAATGTACAAATAAGAAATAGAAAAGTAAGTTTGTTCTTTTGTGCAGATTTCTATTTTCACATATTAATTGTTTATTCAAAATGAAAAATAAAAGAAGCAATATGCCAAGGCATCATGTTTGTTTTAAAGACTCAACTCTCAGTCCTATTAAATAAGTTAGTTACATCTAGTTTTTACAGATAAATATAAAAGATAAAATAAAGGCATAGCATGCTTTGCATCTTGAGCTTTCACAGAATATAAAATATTTATATGCAATAGTATAAAATAAAATATAATAATAAATAAAATATAATTTTCTACAGATTAGCAATGATGAGTTGTAATTTAAAAGTGCATTATTTTAGAGCAATTTGTGTTTAATGAAATTTAATATTATATTCTTCAATACTTAAAAAAGAAAAAAGGAATACTTTTGTTATAAATATTTTTTAAAATATGAGTGTAAAGAAAGCTAATAAAGCATATCATACAACATAGCACCAAGAGATGATCCCAGTTAGTAAGTTAGAATATATATCTCCAGTTTATAATGTGTTAAGTTTGTGTGTAAAAGAGAGAGAGGAAAAGAAGGAGATAGATTGGAATGTAGTAATTTATAACCAAAGATATGCGATGGTAATGAGAATATTACAGTATCTCTGCAAACCAGGGAAAGAAGGGATTAAAATATAAGAACTTTAATAAGTTTCTCGTTTATATAGGGCACATGGGATACAATTAATAAAGAATGGACAAAAAATGATTACAATATCTACTGATCAAGGAAAATACAAGGCCTTGAAAAAGTAAGTGTATGGATAATCCTGTATTGTTCAAACTCCATGCTTAAAAGGACAATCTGAAGGGTTTGAAGAGGTGGGGGGGTGGGAGGTTGGGGGAACCAGGTGGTGGGTATTAGAGAGGGCACGGACTGCATGGAGCACTGGGTGTGGTACAAAAACAATGAATACTGTTATGCTGAAAATAAATTAAAAAAAAAGGTCAAGGGTAAAGAGACAAACAGAACATTTCCATTTGAAAGCAGGAAAAAATTGTGAGATGTGAAATGAACTGAGAAATTTCTGATTATCTTCCCATCTTGATTATCTTGTTCTATGAGGGCTTTGCACTTTTCGTTGACTTTGAGATATTTTGCAACTCTGTAAATTGTAGATAACCTGCAGTAGTATAGATAATTTTTTTTCCATAGATGAATAAGTTGTGTGTTGAAATGTAATTGGCTATTGCCTTATGGATAGAAAAAAGTTTCAAGTTTTGGGGGCACCTAGGCAGCTCAGCCAGTTGAGCATCTGACTCTTGGTTTTGGCTCAGATCATGATCTCAGGGTCCTGGGATTGAACCCCATATTGGGCTTTATGCTCAGCATTTGAGTGGGCTTGTACCTTTCCCTCCCTGTCTGCTCGTGCCCAACACGTGCTTTCTCTCTCTCTCTTTCTCTCAAAGTCTTAAAAAAAAAAAAAAAAAAGAAAGCTTTAACTTTTAACTTCTTTTAAATTATTTCGACATTTCATATCTGGCCTGTGTAACTCTCAATCTTTATCCTTTGAACTAGTTGTGAGTTATTACAAATTCTCTCATTAATTAAGGAGTTATATAGAATGTTGGAAAACAATTTATTTTCCTACAAGAGTCATAATATTATCTTCCTTGATAGTCATTTAACTATTTTGGGTGTTATTAACTGAAATGCCCAATGAATTTACCAGAAACTAGGTAAATGTTGTCCTGGAGATATACACTATATATGCAGCTTAGGCTCAGATATGAATTACCTTGGCTTCCAGAGATTTCCAAGCACCAATAGAGTCACAATTTCACTGATTTTTTTTGTTTCACTAGCACCTTCCCCCCTCCTCTGCTGGATTTTGTTTTATTTGTTTCTGTTTTACTTATATTTGGTAAGTGATTGCCTAGTTGTGATAGCAGTGTTTGTGAATTTGGTTTTATAGTCTGATATTTTGATGATCTGTAAATAGATTTATAAATGTTTAGAGATCTATTATCTGTTGAGTCAGAGATGACAAATAATTTGGTTTGTCGATTCCTGCCATTATTAATTCTGTGCATATTTGTCTATTTTCAGCACACATCAACCCACTGGAAAGCAGAATCATTCTTTGCTATCAGAACCAATGAATTTTTATATCTGTGTCTTTTAACTGTGTCTAAGTTTGTATAATTAAAGCAATCTCTGTGTCTATGCTGTGATCCTGAAAGGCCTTTCTTGTGTGATTATAAAATATTTCCTATCTCCAGAGAATATTAATGAATTAGTTTGTAAAGAATTTTTTTCTAATTGGCTTCTAGAGATAGCTAAACACTTACATGCACTAAATATTCCTAATATTACCAGAAGATAAGGAAATTGAACTTATAATACTTTAAATGTATTTGAAAAGTTATTTTTATACAAGCTTAGAAACTTTTTAAGAACACAAGTATATATGATTTTAGTTAAATCTTAAGTAAATGAGACTAATAATCTCAGCTCAATAAAAAATTTGTTTCTGTTGATTCATGAGTGTTAATTGTAATATAAGTGTACATTTTGTTCTCTTTTCACTTACTTTTCCCAAAACATAGAGAGGTTTATTGATAAAACGACTAACACAATTATTTGCTCAATTAAGTCGAATCATTATTTTAATAAACTTTTAATTTTAAAATTAATTATGTTTTAGAGTATGTCATATTGAAGATAATTTTTAAGATCTTTGGGCAATTTAGATTTTTGGACTAATATTGAGTAAATTATTAACAATAGTCACCAGATATCTACATATTTTCTAATTAATATGGAATAATGAAACATTCATTATAAGCATGATTTTAAGGTAATCTAATTTTATTCATATATTTATGTTATGGAGAATCTGTAACTTTGATTCACTTCAATGAATGTAATCATTTTGCCACTTTAAGAAACTACAAATGGATGTTTTCGGCTGTAGAATGTTGTGTTGTGTATACTTATGAACTATACTAGAAAACCAAATGCTTATGAGTGATGAAAGATTTAATTTATCTAAATTCCAGTTTTATCTGTGAGATAAAAGTTACTTCATATGGTTAAAAGTTTGTAATCAAAAAAAAAAAAAGTTTGTAATCAATTTAGTGCTTGATAGTCCACTAAGAACATTAGTGAAAGAGAAATACGACTGTAAGTGTACTTTTGCTTTTTAAGAAAAAGAGAAGTTTTCCCCTGAGGTAGCATTTCTAAGTATTTTCTCTTTTTCTTTTTGATCCTTCAATCTCTTACAACTCTTAATTATTGAGCATTGAGGACTCCAAATTGAGAATTTTTGTTGTTGCTGTTGTTGTTTACACAGATGTGTTTATGTACTATATTAGAAGTAAAAACAGAGAATGTTAAAATGTACATATTTATAGATTAATTTGAAGATAGGAATAATTAACACATCGCATGTTAACAGAAAGAACATAATATTTTTATTTATTTATTTATTTTTAAGAGATTTTATTTATTTGACAGAGAGAGAGACGCAGAGAGGAAACACAAGCAGGGGGAGTGGGAGAGGGAGAAGAAGGCTTCCCGCTGAGCAGGGAGCTGGATATGGGCCTCCTGACCTGAGCCAAAGGCAGATGCTTAAGGACTGAGCCATCCAGGCACCCAAGAACATCATATTTTTAATATAAATGTTATTTTTCTCTCGAAGATCTCTTAAGAACTGTCATCAAATAAAATGTCATATTGTTCCAGGATGTGAAAAAACATAATAATGAAGGACAAAGCATGGAAAGTAATATTTTTGCCTTGGTTTATAGTACCTAAATCTAAAAACAAACTATGATGTATGTCAAAATATTAGTAAATTTTTCTTAATTTTGATGAGTTTATTCTTTTGGTTTTTGATTAATACCTTTACCTATAATTGGTAAAAGAGATTCTATGTGTTATTAGAATAGTGTTGTATTCTTTATCTTGACTATATTATACCACTGATTATTTAATTTAAAAAAGAAAGGGATTTCCTCACTTAGGAAAGAATAAAAGTTCTTACAAGTTACCTTCTGTGTGCATTTGTCACTTAAAAATAGTATCAAGTATTGTTCCTCAGGCACTTATGATCTAACTCTCCTAACAAATTTTTTATTTTTGCTGTTCAAATATCTGATCTGAATTTGGAAAAAAAAAATCAATGTAACTTTCAGGATATATTTTATATATCTTTGAAGTTTCCCAGAGGTTCCCTGGAAAGTGACAAATTTTTCCCATCTTATAGGAAGTGATATCAGAAATAATTTGACTTCTTAGATTATTTGTGTGGAAAAAGTTAAGTAAAAAGAAGGGAATACACAATTTACTTTAAATTTGTATAGGTAAAATTTTGTTAATATGCATAGCTCATAAATTATATGCTTGAAGGAAAGTTTCTAGAAGTTTGTGAATGTACTCATTATCCATACTATATTTTCATCTTAAAGGAAAATATTGATCAAGACCTTATGATATAAATCTGTTGTTTTTCTTTATTTGTCAGAGTCCTAGAGAAGCTTTGCCTGATATTAGGCAATAAAGGTATGGTGTTTTCAGCTATAATTTTTCTTATTATTTATAAATTTCTACTTGATCACAACCTTACTCCTTTAATTTGAATGTAGCATTGGTACAGTGTTCTTGTCTATCAGAGTCAAAGAATGAATCTCACAGACACAAAAGGGTATCGGGATAGGTTTTTTAAGTGAAGGTGAGAACAGAAAGAAGAAAAGCACTCTAGAGTGAGAGGGGTCCGAATGGGTTGCCACTGTGAACTATTCTTGGCAGGCTTTTATTGAGAACTGACTGGGAAGCTTGTGGCCTTGAGACTCTTGTGCCATCTTGGTTTGCACAAGGACTATTGATAACATCCTTAATGGCTTACTTCTTCTTTGAAGTCTGGTCATTTTCTGTAGTTACAATGTAGCTGCCGGGGGGGTGGGGGGGTGGGGGGGTGGGAAATACCCCCTAACATTCAGGGCAAGATGGTCTGGTTTGTTCCCTTATCTTATCTCTTATCTTATCTCCTCCTGGAGCCTAGTCAGGGGTCTCCAATCTCCCCAGGCCTTTATCCTTAACCTTTTCCTTGCTCAGCATCTTTTAGGCTAGTGGTTCTCAATTCGGAAAGCATATTCAGTTTTTCTATGTAGGGTCTTTATTTTTTTTTTTAAGTCAAAGTACCTATGAAACCCCTATAAAACGTAAAGATGGATGGAAATTAAGATGAACACACTAGTGCTTCAGCAAAACTTGACTTTAAACCGAACAAATTTCTCTCTTCCTCACTCTTGAAGCTTCCTCTGACCCTTAGCTTGTTTTCTGTAGAATCCTTTGTTCCAGGAACTCGGTGCTGGTGTTGACATCTTGCTGACCTCAATGTCTACTTAGTAAGAAGACGTGGATGGTGCGCAGCAGGACTAGTCATGAGACCACCTTGAACATGACGCGGCTGGCCGCAAGCGCAACATTCCTGTCAAAATTTTCCAGATCCTGTATTTTCCCATAAAACCCCTCAGCCTTATACCCAGTGGGTCTGCAGTTTTGAAACCATTGGCCTGCTGTAGCCTCTTTTGCCTGGCAAAGTACAAAAACTATTGTTTCATCTTTATCCCCCAACTCTGTCTTCATGTTATACTTCGGCTCCAGAGCACAGAGGTAGGTTTTTGATACCTATGTCTCAGGCCTTCTCCGGAGTTACTCAGTCTCTGTATCTAAGATTCTTTTCTTTTCTTTTTTTTTTTTTTTTAAGCTTTTATTCATTTATTTGACACAGAGATCACAAGTAGGCAGAGAGGCAGGCAGAGAGAGAGGAGGAAGCAGGCTCCCTGCTGAGAAGAGCCTGATTCGGGGCTTGATCCCAGGACCCTGAGATCATGACCTGAGCTGAAGGCAGAGGCAGAGGCTTAACTCACTAAGCCACCCAGGCGCCCCGTATCTTAGATTCTTTTTGTATGTTTTGGTATGTCTCAGAATTCTTTTTTGTTTTATCTCATTATATTTATTAAAATGATGTTCATTTATTCTTATAAGTCAGATGTGTAACACTCCTTGTCTTCATGGAAAACAGGCTTATTCATTATTTTTAGAGATATTTTGTCAGAATTTGGGGGGTAATAGTTTCATTATCTTTATTCCTTATGCCACAGAAACAGATTTCCTTGTCAGTTGTATTAACCTTACTATGAATCATAATCAGATTTCTCATATTTGAAATTTATCCTTAGAAAAAAAATCATAGAAAAAACTGTAGGGATTTTGTCTCTGGCACAAAGGGTATTTGTTTTACTCTGCTATGTGCTAGATACCTTGCTATTATCTGCTGACCAGTTTTATCTTTAACAAAGAAGGATAATCCCAAAACTCCCCAAAAGAGACAGTAACAGGTACTTAAAAGCATTGACACTTCAAAAATGAACCTCTCTTTGTAGCTTCTGAGCTGACATTGTTCAGATATTTAGACTATTTCAGTAGACTGAATCAGAATTTCCAAGGTTCCTTTTAATCAAGAAGACAGTTTTACATTAGGGTCCTCCTAAGTCCAGAGACAGCATAAGAGGAGCTAAATACATAAGACTGATTAAACTGACAAAGGGAATTTTATTGTGGTTATTTGCTTGGAATATTGTTGATTCTGTCTTAATGTTCTATTTTCTATAAATATAAGAAAGTTCTTTTCTTTTTTAAATTTTCCCATTTCAATGCAGTGACTTTGCTTTTGTAAACCGAGATGACTCACTGTGACACCCGAGAAATCATAAACTTTTTTATTAAATCTTCTTACTTTTCATAGCAATGTAGTTATGAGCATAGATTCAGAAAGAATCTGTCTTTCTCTTTTCCATGATCTAATTGGATAAATTGATCGTACAACTTAGATCATAGTAGTTTATCATGTTTGAAAATGATGTTTCTTTAATTAGTTTTGATAAGCACCATTAAGAAGCAAGTTTAGCTATACTTAAGGAGCAAATGCCTATAAAGTACTTCTGGAAAAACTATCCTGGTGCCTTGTTTATGGTGTCCCAGCCTGGCAGGTGGTAAGGAAGTTCATTTCTTTGACCAGGAAATTTAGAATATTTTGACAACCTCTAAAATAGAGTGATTCACCCAAATTTAAAGGTAAATTGGGTAAAATTTGTGGAGTTTCTGGATTAAGCTCCTGGTCTCATTATTGCAAATAATAGAGACTTTTTATAAATCCAATTGGAGGTTCCTTATGGAAACTTCCAGACAGAAGGTAATTTTATGAATGTATTAATTGTTCAATACTCTAGGACTCTAGATTTGGAAAACAAACTCAAGGAGGTCTATACAATTGATCAATACTTTTGCTGTACCTATGTAAATACCAGTACAAATCAGATGAGATCAGCCTGATTTTTTTAAAGATTTTATTTATTTATTTGACCGAGAGAGATCACAAGTAGGCAGAGAGGCAGGCAGAGGGAGAGGGGGAAGCAGGCTCCCTGCTGAGCAGAGAGCTTGATGTGGGCTCGATTCCAGGACTCTGGGGTCATGACCTGAGCCGAAAGCAGAGGCTTCAACCCACTGAGCCACTCAGGTGCCCCAAGATCGGCCTGATTTTTGAAAAAAAATTGTTTATTTGAGATTATTATAATCACAGGGGAAGAGTGGGTGCTGTAAAGAAGGAAAAAAACAAACAAACAAAGGTCAAAGATTTTGAAACGGATGAAAGAATTCTTGGTTGGGTTTCTTTTCTGCTGGGTCATCTGACTCCGTGGAGGTTCTGCTTCTGTCTTTGCCCTGGGTTACTGCACAATCACTTGTTTATGAGCTAGACAGCTATCAGTTTTTGAAAACCAAGAGCACAGATGATTTTTTTTTCACAGAAATATAGATTGTATCTGACTCAATGCCCTGTAGCTATTGACCAGATAGATTCATGAAGTTTTGCATTGATTCGTAAATTCATTCCAGCATTCCTTATCTGACTGTACAAGTTGCTTTACTCTCAATTCTACTCTGAACCAGTTAAAATACTAATGAACTCACTAAAATCTTCGATACATTTCTAATTGTATGAGCATCATTGTGACGAACAGACTGAGAGATGCCCTCCCCCACCCAAATGATTTACCAACGCGTAGAGTCCACACTACTGTGTAATCCCCTCACACTGAGGGCACGCAGTATATGTGAATTGCTTCTAGGCGACAGAATGTGACACTTCTATGGGGGACATAGGGACGTCACTCCTTTGGTGATTTATTATATATAAAACTTCATATATAAGGCTTTATCATTGCAGACTGCAGTGGAAGATTATCCTTGTTGGTTTGATGAAGCAGCTATGTTGAGGAAGTCCTTGTGGCCAGAAACTGAATAGAGCCACAAGGAACTATGAGTGGTCTCTGGGACCTGAAGGTGGCTTTTAGCCGTAGCCAGCGAACAGCTGGAGCCCTCAGTCATTCAAACCTAAAGGAATCTCTTCTTCCAATAACTTGGATGAGTAGAAGCAGATTCTTTCCCAGGCCAGTGCCTAATGAAACTCAGCCCAGCCAATATCTTGACAGAAATCTCTGAGACACCAAGCAGAGGATCTAGCCACACTATGCCAAGACTCCCAACCCAGAAACTGTGGGATGATAATGGTGTGTGTTATTTTAAGCCACAGAATTTGGGGTAATTGGTTATATATGTGGTAATATAGAACAACTGATGTAGTCATGATTTTACTTTTTGTTTTTAGTTATTCTTCAATAATGTGAATTAGTGGAGTTAAGTTGTAGTTGCCACTGTATAAGTACTTAAAAGGAACAGAAAATATATGGTAGCTCAATTATTTCTGCACTGCAAACCAAACGTGTTGAGGTTGCATGATTGTTCCTGTTCTACTAAGAAGGTAACTGACAAGACCAGAATTAGGAACCACAGGCATATGTGGCTGCACCAAGCAGTGAGTGACAAAGTTGAGGTAGATCGTAGCAATTCTGAGAAGAACTTTTCAAAATAAAGGAGTTGTTTTCTTTTTCAACTTGTGGTTGAAAAATATATATCCTGGGCCAGGAAGGAGGAGAGCCATAATCAATTGGTCATATCATATACAGGCTTTAGCAAAAATAGAGGAGAAACTGCTGAAGGCTAAAGTAACTCATAAATTGTAATCTTCTTCTGGGAATATCAAGGACCCAGTGCTTTCCTTACTCACTTTCAGCTTTCCATTTAAGAGAAGGTATACAAAACACATGGAAGAAAAGACAGATATATTTTATAAGTTAGTACCTCGGATTTTGTTCCATAAAAGGATTGTTGTTGTATATTCAAATTAACTAATTATGTTTTTGTAGCATTTAAAATAGAGTAACAAATATTAGATAATAAAACATTTTTGAAATAAAATATATGCAATATAAAATTATTACCTCTAAAATAGGATTTCATTTCTTTCAACATGAGGAAGATATATAAAAGTTGTGGGGAAAAAAATACTAATTGATTGACTTCAGTGAGAGAGAGTAAATGGAATTTGACTTATTCTCTCAATAGGTCATTAGAAAACCTGTAAAGCAGAATATGGGGGAATTAAAACTAAAGCATATTATCTAAATCACTAGGTGAAGTTGATAAGGCTTTATCTCTACTTTAATAATTCCATGATTCATAAAATCTCCCTAGCATGGCATCAAGCTTTTGTGTCATTGACTTTTTTAAAAAATATTTTATTTATTTATTAGAGAGAGAGAGCATAGAGGGACAACATGAGAGAGAAACAGGCTCCACGCTGAGCAGGGAGCCAGATCCAGGGCTCGATTCCAGGACCCTGAGACCATGACCTGAGCCAAAGGCAGACGCTTAACCAAGACTGAGCTACCCAGGTGGTCCTGTGGCATTGACTTTTAAAAAGTCTCTAAGGTTGGTATGGTTTCAGAGGACAATAAACATTAAATGTAAGAAAGCTGTGAGAAATAGTTATGGGTATTAAAATAATCTGTTGGAAAGACAAAGGGAGAAAACTGAAGTTTAGAGAAACAAAGCTTAGAGACTTAAATTATCCAAGAAATGGAACATTTTCTTTTCTAGCAGACATGTGGTTCACTTCAATTATTTTTTAACATTTTGTCTCCTTATAATGAATATTAAATCTTTATAGTAGAACATCTTTGCAAATTTACCAAATAAATATTCAGGAATAAATATGCTAACATATTATTTGTTTTTGTGTGTTTTTATACATGTATAGGTTTTTCACTTATAATATCAATACAGACTTTTTAAACATAAAATAATTAACATAAGTACTAGATACTTCTGACTGTCAATGCTTGAGTATTTCCTTTCTGCCCACTGACAATTAATATTGGTGTCAAACTGACCACTTTTCCTGGCTCTCTCTTCACTTCTTCATTTTGTATATCATGGCTTAACATTTTTCCCCCACAAAACACAAATATGGCCATTACTTTTGGTAACTAACCCTTTAGCTTGGCCTGAAGTCTTTCTTAATCAATGAGATTGTTATGGATTGCAGTTTTTCTGAGTTTGGAGCAGCACTGGTTTGCTCACTCGATATTTGTTGAATTAAGAAAACCATCTCATGCTCCCGCATCTTGCTTGGTCAGGCACAGTGGTAGGACAGACAATTTATCTTCCCTAATCTCTTTCTCATCAGGTATGTCCTTTGTCATGCACAGCCTGTTCTCACGTATGGTAGAGTCACAGCTCATGTGACCATAAAGCTGGAACTAAATGTCTGAAATAGTTTTCTAAATTGTGTGATTATTTTTGCTCCAAAATATCTTGCTTCCTTTTTGGACTGTTGGCAGTCATTATTTTCTTCTTTTCTTCAGTTGGTTTTTACACATAAGAATGATTTTAGTCATAGATTATTGATCTTCTTTTATCCATCCTAATAATGTATATTCCTGACCATCCTTATCTCAGACGCCAGGTTTCTGAGTCCCAGAAAGGGACAGGAAGCCTGTCTCTTGATGATAGAAATTGGAGTCTTGTGATAACTTGCAAAGTATGACCAGGTAGATGAATGCCTATTCGCTGAGCCTGGGTCATTTGGACATAGAAGTGGTTAAGGATTATATCAAACTTTACACAATGTTTGAAACAATGTAAGTAACTTATCTCTTTTTTGGTTGCCGAAATTCACAAAGGATAAAATAAATTTATATAACTTATAGTTTTATAAGTTATATAAATTTATATTTAAAGTATATTTATTTATACTTTCTTTCCTTCCTTTTTCCCTGAGTTATTATCACAACTTTGTTACAAAATGTGATTTGGGAAAACAAATGTTAATGTTGTTTCAGACAAAAGATCAGAATGCTAAGATTTGGGACGCCTGGGTGGCTCAGTCAGTTAAGCGTCTGCCTTCAACTTGGGTCATGATCCCAGAGTCCTGGGATGGAGTCCTGCATTGGGCTCCTTGCTCGGCAGGAAGACTGCTTCTCCTTCTCCTGCTGCTACCCCTGTTTGTGTTCGTTCTCTCTCTCTCTGACAAATAAAATAAATAAAATCTTTAATAAAAAGAATGCTAAGATTTGTTTTTATGACAAATAAAAGCTGGAACTAAAAGGAGAATTCTGGAAAAGTGAATCCTCCAAGGATCAGAGATATTTTGTACATTAAGAAAGGGAGAGAAGCACATTAATGAATATAAGCAGGCACTATAACTGTGCTTATGCGAGTTACATGATCTAGCCTCTATTCAGCATGATCATAATATGTAGTGGATATTATTATTCCCGTTTTTTAACAAAGAAAAATTTCTCAGCTCTAAAGAGAAATGCTTGTTCATATCTATTTTACTTAAAAAATGGTACAAATAGAATATATGACATTTGAATGTACAGGGATAGGGATAGTTGCCCAAAGAATAACAAAAAAGAGAAATAAAAAATATTACTATATGTTTGAAAAATTTATTTTGGAAATTTAACACAAATGCAGAATTTTTAGTATAATATAAAATACTCATCATCCTCATGAACAGTTATGAATACATCAGTTTGTTTATATCACTTTCCATGTCTCTTCCTAGATTATTTTGAATCATATCCAATGAATCATCACTTTAACTGAAAATGCTTAGTAGGTATCCCTAGATAAAATGCACTCTTAAAAAACAACCACCATTATAAACCTAAAATAATACTCATTTTTACTGTGTTCAAATATCAACTTTTTATGTTTTTAAAATTTTTAAATTTTAAATATTTAAAAAAACTATGGTAAAAGATACAAAAAATAAAATTTACCACTTAAACACTTTGAAGCATATCGCTCAATGACATTAAGTACATTTATATTATTATGCAACTGTTACTGCTATCCATCTCTGAAACTTTTCATCAAATATCTATTTTTTAAAACTGTTTCAATCATCACACAAACAATTTACTTGTATTATGACTTGGAAAATGGCTCTTAAATATTTAATGTTTCAGTTTCCTTCTTTTTTTGTTTTATTGAAGAAAGCAATTCATAAATCTAATTAATAGACAGTAGTCTGAACACTGATGATTCTAGCCACCAGCTAGTTTCTTATGACTAGGTCTGTTTGGAGTTTTGATTATATTCATATTCAATTATTTTTGACAAGACTGCTTCATATAAAATCATGCATACTTCCATTCAAAGGTATGATGTTCAATTTTGTATGCCAACTTGACTGGGCCACAGAGTCCCCAGATATTTAATCAAATATTAATCTGGTTGGTCTGTGAGGGTATTTTTGGATGAGATTATGGTAAACTAAGTAAAGCAAACCACCCTCCCCAGTTTAGGTAAATTTTGTCCAGTTCATTGAAAGCCTGAATACAACAACCCCTGCCCTTCCCCACTGGCCCCATGAATAAGAGGAAATTCCTCCTTCCTGACTGGTTGAACTTGAATATTGATCTCTTCCTGTCTCCAGACTTGAACAGAAACAACAACTCTTCCTGGATTTCATGTCTGCTGACTTTCAGACTGGAATTTATACAATGCTTTCCTGATTCTCAGGCTTTAGGACTCAAACTAGAGCTGCACTATTTGATCTCTCCTGACATCTTGGACTTCTCAACCTCCAAATCATGTGAGTTAATTTCTTATAATAAATCTTTTTCTATATATATACATCCTGTTGGTTCTGTTTCTCTAGAGGGCACCCTGACTAATACAAGGGGCTATATGTATATCTGGCTGCCTTTGTTTTTGTGACATTTCCACTAATGATCATTGACAGATGATCTGTTATCTAAATAAGAATTCTTATTCTTATTTAAGAATAAGATTTTATATTAAGATATTAAGAATTCTCTATTCTGCCACTTAAATAAGAATTCCAAAACAATAATATTCTGATTTTTATTTATTAAAGAACTCATATAACTCAGTAGCAAAATAAAAATGAACAATAGGATTGAAAAATCGGCAGACGAACTAAATAGACAGTTTTCCAAAGAAGACACATAAATGGCCAAGAGACACATGACAGGTTGTTTAATATCACTAATCATCAGGGAGATGCAAATCAAAACCATAGTGAGATATCATATCACACCTGTTAAAATGGCTGGAATAAAAAAGACAAGTGGTAACAAGTGTTGGAGAGGATGTGGAGAAAAGGGAAAGCCTTGTGCACTGTTGGTAGAAATGTAAGTTGGTGCAGACACTCTGGAAAACAGAATGGAAGGTCCTCAGAACATTAAAAATAGAAGTACCCTATGATCCAGCAATCTTAATTCTGGGCATACATCCCAAAGAAATAAAAATAGGATCTCGAAGATGTATCTGTATTCCCATGTTCATTGCAGCATTATTTGCCATAGCCAGGATATAGAAACCACCTAAGTGTTCATCAATGGATGAATAGATAAAGGTGATGTAAGATATCTATATTATCTAGATGAGTTATGAAAAAAAATCTTGCCATTTACACTCATATATGACTCTTGAGGCCATGAAGCTAAGTGAAATAAGTCAGACAAGAGAACAGATAATACGGGGGTGCCTGGGTGGCTCAGTGGGTTAAAGCACCTGCCTTCGGCTCAGGTCATGATCCCAGGGTCCTGGGATTGAGCCCCGCATCGGGCTCTCCACTCAGCGGGGAGTCTGCTTCCTCCTCTCTCTCTCTCTGCCTGCCTCTCTGCCTACTTGTGATCTCTGTCTGTCAAATAAATAAAATCTTTAAAAAAAAAATAGAGAACAGATAATACATGTTATCTTTTAGATGCAGAATTGGAACAAAAATTCAAAATCATAGAAATAGAGTAGAAAAGTGGTTGCCAGGGGCTGCAGGGTGGGGGAAATAGGGAAAGGTTGATAAAAGGGTAAAAACTTTTAATGATAAGAAAAAAAAAATAAGTATATATATAAGAAGGTTAGCTTCTATTACTCTTCTTTTTTTTTTCCTTTCCTGGAAAAAGTCATGTAAATATATTTATGTTTTTTCTATATTTAAATATATTATTGATAGCATGCTACACATTCTATCTTGATTTGTTCAGTATAATACTTTGTGAAGAACACAGCATAGTATTATAAAAATGAAGTCATTTACCTGTAAAATTTAATGAAAACGTTTTTGAGGAATTAATGCTTGAAATTGGTCTTCAGAACCCACAACTGTCCATGGGAAAAAAAAAATGACAGGGTCAAAAATTTAGGAGAATAAATTTAGGAGACTGGAGATCAATTAGGAAGCTACTAGTTTTATCTAGATGAAAACATGAAAAATTTGAAATGGTTAGAGATGAAAAAGCACAAAGTTAGAATCGATGGTTTTGGTAAACTTCCAAGATGTGGGTAACAAGAGGGCATTATCTAAAATAATTTCAATGTTGCAAAAAAAGGTGACTGAAAGAATTATGGTGACATCAAGATAGGTAAGAAATGCATAAAACAGTATTAATTGAAGTTAGGATATTATACAATCAACATTCAAGGTTTAGTCTATTTTTTTGATATGTCTGCCATATTGTCTAGTAGTTTGTGAAAATGAAACACAAGACTTGGAGATCAGACCTGGACACATACAAATTGATTTGTATTTGGTTTACATAAAACAGGCAGTGATCACTATGAGACTGGAGAAAGTGCCAATGAAAGTAGTTTAAAGCTTGGAGTAGGCAGACACAAAAATAAGGGAGAGTGAAACAAATAAACCAACAAACAAAAACAAACCAACAAAGAAGCTTTATTTTTAAAAAGATTTACTTATCTATTTTAGAGAGAGAGTGCACTCAAGTGGGAGTTTAGGGGTGGGGGTCGGCCAGAGGGAGAAAGCAAGAGTCCTAAGCAGAGGCCATGCTGAGCCCCGAGCCCTATGCAGGGCTGGACCTGATGACTCTGAGATCAGAACCTGAGCTAAAACCAAGAGTCCATCACTCCGTCTACTCAGCCACCCAGGTGCCCCAGCAAAGCTTTAATTCAATACAAATAAGAAGAAAGACAGAAGCAAGTATTAGACTTCCAGATTTGATCAATATTTGAATAGAATAAACAATAAATTAATTTTTTTTAACAGGAGAAGCATACAAATTTAATTGATCTTTTAAATTTTACTTTCATGAAGACTACATGGAAAAGTAAAAACCCAAAAGAAGCTGTTAGGCTTAGAAGCTTATATACTGTTTTAACAGAGAGTGATAAAATGTGAACCAAATAGGCAAAGAAAAAGGGGCTTGAGCTTATAGAGGTGGCAAATTGGGGAAAAGTAAATATATGGGCAAACTGATGGAGAATAAGGGTTATTTTAGTAAGGTTTATTTATGCAGATTCATCTCAGTGCCATCTGTTTCTGGTAATAAGGGTTATTTTCCTCTTCCTAGTACAGAAGAGAGGGGACACCTTTACAAATGAAAATTTGTGTCACTTTTCTTTTTTTAATTTTATTTTTTATAAACATATATTTTTTCCCCCAGGGGTACAAGTCTGTGAATCGCCAGGTTTACACACTTCACCCCACTCACCATAGCACATACCCTCCCCAATGTCCATAATAACCCCAACCCCCTCTCCCAACCCCCCTCTCCCCAGCAACACTCAGTTTGTTTTGTGAGATTAAGAGTCACTTATGGTTTATCTCCCTCCCAATCCCATCTTGCTTCATTTACTCTTCTCCTACCCCCTTAACCCCCCATGTTGCATCTCCTCTCCCTCATATCAGGGAGATCATATGATAGTTGTCTTTCTCTGATTGACTTATTTTGCTAAGCATGATACCCTCTAGTTCCATCCACGTTGTCGCAAATGATAAGATTTCATTTCTTTTGATGGCTGCATAGTATTCCATTGTGTATATATACCACATCTTCTTTATCCATTCATCTGTTGATGGACATCTAGGTTCTTTCCATAGTTTGGCTATTGTACACATTGCTGCTATAAACATTCGGGTGCACGTGCCCCTTCGGATCACTACGTTTGTATCTTTAGGGTAAATACCCAGCAGTGCAATTGCTGGGTCATAGGGTAGTTCTATTTTCAACATTTTGAGGAACCTCCATGCTGTTTTCCAGAGTGGTTGCACCAGCTTGCATTCCCACCAAC
>NW_022631036.1:10619261-10862859 GCF_010015895.1 Lontra canadensis
AGTTTGACTTCTTCTTTGCCGATTTGGATGCCTTTAATTTCTTTTTGTTGTCTGATTGCTGAGGCTAGGACTTCTAGTACTATGTTGAATAGCAGTGGTGATAACGGACATCCCTGCCGTGTTCCTGACCTTAGAGGAAAAGCTTTCAGTTTTTCTCCATTGAGAATGATATTTGCAGTGGGTTTTTCATAGATGGCTTTGATAATATTGAGGTATGTGCCCTCTATCCCTACACTTTGAAGAGTTTTGATCAGGAAGGGATGCTGTACTTTGTCAAATGCTTTTTCAGCATCTATGGAGAGTATCATATGGTTCCTGTTCTTTCTTTTATTAATGTGTTGTATCACATGGATTGATTTGCGGATGTTGAACCAACCTTGCAGCCCTGGAATAAATCCCACTTGGTCGTGGTGAATAATCCTTTTAATGTACTGTTGAATCCTATTGGCTAGTATTTTGGTGAGAATTTTCGCATCTGTGTTCAACAAGGATATTGGTCTGTAGTTCTCTTTTTTGATGGGATCCTTGTCTGGTTTGGGGATCAAGGTGATGCTGGCCTCATAAAATGAGTTTGGAAGTTTTCCTTCCATTTCTATTTTTTGGAACAGTCTCAGGAGAATAGGAATTAGTTCTTCTTTAAATGTTTGGTGGAATTCTCCCGGGAAGCCGTCTGGCCCTGGGCTTTTGTTTGTTTGGAGATTTTTGATGACTGTTTCAATCTCCTTACTGGTTATGGGTCTGTTCAGGCTTTCTATTTCTTCCTGGTTCAGTTGTGGTAGTTTATATGTCTCTAGGAATGCATCCATTTCTTCCAGATTGTCAAATTTGTTGGCATCGAGTTGCTCATAATATGTTCTTATGATTGTCTGTATTTCTTTGGTGTTAGTTGTGATCTCTCCTCTTTCATTCATGATTTTATTTATTTGGGTCCTTTCTCTTTTCTTTTTGATAAGTCTGGCCAGAGGTTTATCAATCTTATTAATTCTTTCAAAGAACCAGCTCCTAGTTTCGTTGATTTGTTCTATTGTTTTTTTGGTTTCTATTTCATTGATTTCTGCTCTGATCTTTATGATTTCTCTTCTCCTGCTGGGTTTAGGGTTTCTTTCTTGGTCTTTCTCCAGCTCCTTTAGGTGTAGGGTTAGGTTGTGTACCTGAGACCTTTCTTATTTCTTGAGAAAGGCTTGTACTGCTATATATTTTCCTCTCAGGACTGCCTTTGTTGTGTCCCACAGATTTTGAACCGTTGTATTTTCTTTATCATTTGTTTCCATGACTTTTTTCAATTCTTCTTTAATTTCCTGGTTGACCCATTCATTCTTTAGAAGGATGCTGCTTAGTCTCCATGTATTTGGGTTCTTTCCAAATTTCCTCTTGCGATTGAGTTCTAGCTTCAGAGCATTGTGGTCTGAAAATATGCAGGAAATGATCCCAATCTTTTGATACCGGTTGAGACCTGATTTAGGACCAAGGATGTGATCTATTCTGGAGAATGTTCCATGGGCACTAGAGAAGAATGTGTATTCTGTTGCTTTGGGATGAAATGTTCTGAATATATCTGTGATATCCATCTGGTCCAGTGTGTCATTTAAGGCCTTTATTTCCTTGTTGATCTTTTGCTTGGATGATCTGTCCATTTCAGTGAGGGGAGTGTTAAAGTCCCCTACTATTATTGTATGATTGTCGATGTGTTTCTTTGATTTTGTTATTAATTGGTTTATATAGTTGGCTGCTCCCACGTTAGGGGCATAGATATTTACAATTGTTAGATCTTCTTGTTGCACAGATCCTTTGAGTATGATACAGTGTCCTTCTTCATCTCTTATTATAGTCTTTGGTTTAAAATCTAAGTGATCTGATATAAGGATTGCCACTTCTGCTTTCTTCTGATGTCCATTAGCATGGTAAATTCTTTTCCACCCCCTCACTTTAAATCTGAAGGTGTCTTCGGGTTTCAAATGAGTTTCTTGTAGGCAACATATAGATGAGTTTTGTTTTTTTATCCATTCTGATACCCTGTGTCTTTTGATTGGGGCATTTAGCCCATTAACATTCAGAGTAACTATTGAGAGATATGAATTTAGTGCCATTGTATTGCTTGTAAGGTGACTGTTATTGTATATTGCCTCTGTTCCTTTCTGATCTACTACTTTTAGGCTCTTTCTTTGCTTAGAGGACCCCTTTCAATATTTCCTGTAGAGCTGGCTTGGTGTTTGCAAATTCTTTCAGTTTTTGTTTGTCCTGGAAGCTTTTAATCTCTCCTTCTATTTTCAATGATAGCCTAGCTGGATATAGTATTCTTGGCTGCATGTTTTTCTCGTTTAGTACTCTGAATATATCATGCCAGCTCTTTCTGGCCTGGCAGGTCTCTGTGGATAAGTCTGCTGCCAATCTAATATTTTTACCATTGTATGTTACAGATTTCTTCACCCGGGCTGCTTTCAGGATTTTCTCTTTGTCACTAAGACTTGTAAATTTGACTATTAGGTGACGGGGTGTGGACCTATTCTTATTGATTTTGAGGGGGTTTCTCTGAACCTCCTGGATTTTGATGCTTGTTCCCTTTGCCATATTGGGGAAATTCTCTCCAATAATTCTCTCCAATATACCTTCTGCTCCCCTCTCTCTTTCTTCTTCTTCTGGAATCCCAATTATTCTAATGTTGTTTCGTCTTATGGTGTCCCTTATCTCTCGAATTCTGCCCTCGTGGTCCAGTAGTTGTTTGTCCCTCTTTTGCTCAGCTTCTTTATTCTCTGTCATTTGGTCTTCTATATCACTAATTCTTTCTTCTGCCTCATTTATCCTAGCAGTGAGAGCCTCCATTTTTGATTACACCTCATTTATAGCTTTTTTTATTTCAACTTGATTAGATTTTAGTTCTTTTATTTCTCCAGAAAGGGTTTTTATATCTCCCGAGAGGGTTTCTCTAATATCTTCCATGCCTTTTTCGAACCAGGCTAGAACCTTGAGAATAAATTAATTTTTAAACTATATTTAGCCTATAGAGATCAAGTGGCCCCCTTTTTTTAAAATACCAGTAGTATTTGCATCAGTCTGGTAGTAAAATTTAGAAAATATAGTTACTCATGTGAATATAGAAAATTTATATCCCAGTTAAATGAGCTTATCCCCTTTAATCCCCTTAAGGTACTTAAAATCCACAATGTTATAGAACATATTTATACAGTGAATATTCTCACTTTATTTTTGTTTCTACATGAGTCTTATAGGGAGG
Organism: Lontra canadensis; assembly: GCF_010015895.1. Lineage (NCBI taxonomy): Eukaryota > Metazoa > Chordata > Mammalia > Carnivora > Mustelidae > Lontra > Lontra canadensis. The sequence goes on from NW_022631036.1 coordinate 10,622,494, forward strand.
ACAAACTGCTTAATCACATATGGGAAATCTTGATGATATACACCAGAATAATGGGAAAAAGCTAATTTGAAACAGAAGGAATATGACACTATAAGTTTTTTCACCTGTGCCCCACAGGGAGTGTAAAGTTGTAGCTTAATCAATTAGAAATTTGTTACCTAGACATAAAATGCACAACTAAAAGTACCTTTTAGAGTACAAATGCTGCAGAGGAATATGTACCTAAATATATTACTAGTTTTCCCCTTTCATTTAATGCCAAAACTGTATTTTCTTCCAAATAGATATATCATATTTAGGTTAAATTATAATCATACTAGAGATATGTGGACTATTTAATTGATACTTTAAAACATATTTTATTTTTGTGTTTACATAATTGTCATAATTCCATGACATCAATAAAAAATAATGCCTTGCAATGATTAAAATATAATTTAACTTGATATCTAAGACATCACATATATTTCTGTGACTAAATTCTATTCTATAGAATATCAGGGTAACATGGCTCAATTTCCTAATTTATTGTTTTTAATAATAAATCCCGCTTGTGCTTCACTTTCCTAATTATCATGAATCTTTTCTAGAGCCTTGAGAACCTTTTCTCAAGTGAGTTTTGCATATACAACTATTTAATTATGGGGTTTGTTCCAGTGAATAGTATCTTTTAAGATTTGTAGTGCTGCTATAAGGCACAAGAAATGCAGACCATAAAGCTTCTACTTCTGTGTAAGAAAGGGAGTCCTAGTATAAAAAAAGGACTTATAAAAACTATACATTCAATGCTCATTTTATCTGCTATGTGTAAGTATCCACTTGCTAATTCAAATTTTTATCAGTGTAAATTAGTGCTGTTGAATGAAAAATATACAGTATCCTTTCTTTGAAGGAAAAATAAATAATTGGTGAAGTTAAAAATATAATATAGAAAAAGAAAGTGGAAGGAATACCTTGAATAGTCGAAAAGTGCCTGAACTGATGAAGACAAAAGAAACCAGCTGAACCTCTAGATGGAGAAATAAATCACATTTTATATATTTGCTGTAATGCACTACTGTTGAATACATTTCATTTCTAAAATTCAAGTAAATGTCTGTAGATTAGAAGTCAACTACTTGTTAAAAACAAAAAAAAGTGAGCATTACGGACCAAACACTATATGTTTGTCTATATATACAAACATATGTTTGTATATGTATTGTGTGCATATACATATATAAATATATATAATCTAGTATATAGAATTTTAAAATAACTGTCCCCAAACTGCTTAATAAAACAGGTGTCCCCAAGTCAGACCATTACAGAATTAAAAATATTCCATTTAGTTATATTAGAATCTTGGTTATATTGAAAATTCCTCCATTATTTGTGCCTATATTTTTATATTTCAAATGAGGTAAATGGCATCTGATTCTGCTACTCTGCACAGTATTTGTGAAAAATTTCATTTAAAAATCTTAGTAGTTTCAAGATATCAAGAAGTAAATTTTACAGTGTTTAATACAACTACTGGTTATTTTAAATATAGCCATGTTATTTATTTCCTAAATTATAATTTTCATATTTCCTAACTCAAAACAAATTTTTAGTATATTCACACATATCTTTTGGACCCAAAAACCTTGTGATAGTAGAAAGGTCCAATTTGAAGGAATTTTCCCTTCAAATATTTCTTTGTAGATGTATTTTTTTTTCCACTTATTTTAAAGTTCCCAATAGTAAAATTTTCACATGCTTCAGCTACCAACACAGTTACTGAAAAGATGTGTAAAACATTTATCCCTAATGGGCTATGGATGGAACATTGATCTTAAAGTCTCTGAGGAAAACAAATAATAAGGTTCATGTAATTTAATTGGTTCCAAAGTTGATATCAGAATGCATAATATGCTGTTTTTAATAAATATCATATGAATTAAAGTTTTAAAAGAAACTTTATGTTTTAAAATTTTATCCCACTGAACAATGCATTCTTTTTTCTTAGTTTCTCTCTCTGAACTTAGATTCTGCTGCTTTTCATTGAAGAATATAATATATAATTACTATTAATATATATTCCTATATAATGTCATATTATATATGAATAACATTAATATATAATATATATAATTCTACTTGAAGTAGAATTCTTTTATAGAAAGATAATTGCACCTAAAGTATGTATATTGCCCTTAAATGAATAAAGACCAAAATGACCTTGACATTCTCAACTTGACCTAACTTTAGACAGGTTTCTTTCTGACTCTAGGTCCCTTATCTCATTTTTCCAGGATCCTTTTCTTTAGAAAACTTGTCATTTTTTTTTTCTGTGCCCTTACAAGATTTCACTATTTTTAAAAGCTTTTTCTCAGTGTTACAATCCAAGACTGTCTTTCTGAAGAACCTGGGGCCATCCCTTTGAAGTGTAATCATCAAGGGGGATAGTGCCCTATCTCTCAGTTTCTGGGGAAGGCTAAGAGTCTAACGTTAGTGGGCATCTTGCTTTAAGCAGTAAAACTACTTCCTTCTTAAAACTCTCCTGCCTTTTATTTCAGTAGTATCCTTGTCTATGCTCTCTTCCTTATTGCTAGCATTAGTATCAAAATAAAATCCAGTTCAGCTATTCATCTTGCTTGGTATGATTGTTTCTTTAACAGTAGGATCAGTTAATACAATGCTGGACATTTTCCTTTACACAGTTTTTGCTGTAAAGATGTCCATAGCTTGAATTTTTGAGTATAAATTATGTGTTACAAAAACAGAAATTAAAATTGTGAATATGAACCTTAACAAGTCTGTGTCCAAATTTTTGGTTTAAGCCCTCTGTTAAAAATAATAGAAAAAAGATGTACAGGGAAGATAAATATAGAATTCTAGACAAGACAATAATTACGATCACTCATGTATTCTTAAATATGCATTTATCAATTTAACAAATAACTATATATATGTGAAGGCATGAACTTCAAGTCCATGGGCACCTGAAGTCCTTTTCATTTAATATACTGTCATACCCATTAAGACACAGTTAACTAGAACTTTAAAGCAGCAGACAAATGAATAACACGGATCACAACATTTTACAAATTTCAATACATGTTGTTGGAATTTGGAAACAGATTGTGAATAATGAGGAATTACCTAGGTCTTGAACTATGATAATCAATTAGAGATTCAGAGAAAGGGGGAAAGTATACCCAAGAAGAATACAAATAAATAAAAATGTTTCAATCAAGACTGACCACAGTGCATTATATAGACTACCTAGAAGGAGGAAAGGGAATGACGAAAGATTTGGGAGGCCTTAAAGAAAGTGGTTTTTATAAGAATATAAGAACCAGAAGATAAGAACCAGTAGATTTGGGGTGCCAATGGAATCAGACTTGTAATGAGAGAGCTGGACACTTGACTGGGAAAAATAGGAGAGCATCCAACTGTGAAGATCCCAAGTGTGGGCTAATGGGATCTGCCTGTAGCCTATATGATTCTGATATAATGTAAGGAAATCAATTTCAGTAAGAAAACAAATTAAATTATTTTAATTTCTCATATAGGTATTTGTATATTAATTACAAATATTTAATCTCAGTGGCTTCTTGTCTCAAATAAAAGAGGTGTTCGTAAATTGTTCTAAGTAAGGCAGAATTTTCATATGCCAAGAGATTCACACTTTTTAAAAGCAATTATAGAGATACTTTTTATTAATAGATGGTTTGTATAGACCCATATGATCCAATTTAAAATATCTAGGAATTAAAGATGCAGATGGACTACTTGAGATGATCACTGTGGTTAGTGATCCCTACATAGGTCAGTAAATGATAGAGATGTGAAATTAATGCCAATAACTCAGAATGAAACCCTCTAACTTAGTTCTTAGTTGACATTCACATTTTTTTTTCAGAGAGGTAGAGAGACAGGGTTGGGTGGCAGAGGGAGAGGGAGAGAGAGACTCTTAAGTAGGTTCTATACCCAGTGAGGAGCCCAACACAGGGCTTGAAGTCATGACCCTGAGACCATGATCTGAGCCAAAATCATGACCTGATGCTTAATCGCCTGAGCTAACCAAGCACCATCACAACTAAATATATATATATATATATATATATATATATATATATATATATATATATATATATTTAGATTTTATTTATTTACTTGAGAGACGGGGATCACAAGTAGGCAGAGAGAGAGGGGGAAGCAGGCTCCCCACTGAGCAGAGAGCCCTCTGCGGGGCTTGATCCCAGGACCCTGAGATCATGACCTGAGCCGAAGGCGGAGGCTTAACCCACTGAGCCACCCAGGTGCCCCATGACAACTCTATTTTTTTTTTTTAAGATTTTATTTATTCATTTGACAGACAGAGATCACAAGTAGGCAGAGAGACAGGCAGAGAGAGAGAGAGAGGAGGAAGCAGGCTTCCCGCTGAGCAGAGAGCCCAATGCGGGGCTCAATCCCAGGACCCTGTATCACGACCCGAGCTGAAGGCAGAGGCTTTAAACCACTGAGCCACCCAGGTGCCCCGACAACTCTATTTTTAAATGCTTACTCAAACTGCTACAACACGTCCAGCCTCTGGGATTCATGAATAGAATTCCTCTGTAAGTTTACTTTATCAACCCTACTGAGGCCTAGTCTTTGTAAATAACTCCACCAAACAGCCACTGTAGCAATGGAGGTCATAAAACCATGATTCTTGTCCATACCAGAAGCTCAAACACTGATCTGGCTGATAGTAGGTTCAAAATTTCTTGCTAAAAACTATGACTTACTATGATCACTTAATTTCCTGGACTACTAGAACCAAACACTTCTCCTATAGACTTTTCCTGAAATTGACTCTAGTACACATTCCTCAATATCCACCCAAACCATTTTATTGCTTGTGCTGGAATTAATGATATATCATTAGTATATATTTTTAAATATTCAACTTCTTTCCAACTTATTATTTCCACTTAGTGAACTACTCAAACATGCTTGTCTCCAGAGGACACTCATTTCCCCCAAATTATTTCAAGTGAAGTTTGTATTTGTTTTGCATCTCAAGGCCACTCTGTAAATATTTCTTCTTATTTCGTCAAAGCTCTCTTCTCATTTGAAAAACAAATGTTATTAGACTTTAACATGATTGTTCCTGTCCACTACTAATTTGGGAGTCATTCCGCCCCACATTTTAAAAGTAATTATTGACTCTATTGATGGTATTTCACTCCTGAAGTACTATTCCTGTCATTATTTACAATCACTTTAATATCCCTATACAAGATTGGTTCAAAATAGTCAACACTCTGGTCTCTTGGATCTTTGTGCTCCTCCATTCAATCATGCTTTCCTTCCCTAAACTAAACTAGTTTCCATGGTCTTAATCTACACCATAAGGTCACTAATAACTACACCATTTCCAGAACCTCACCCTCAAGCATCTCAGTGTCTTTCCAGATCACTGACCCACCATATTTCTATGCCATGCTGAAAAAATCTAGACAGCCATTATCATCACGTTCCCCAGGCTAGGTGTTTTGACGATAGGCACACCACAGAGAGGAAAAGTTGAATACACCATTCCATAGAGTCTTTCCTATTCAGTAAACATGGGGCATAAGGATTTCTCTTACTAGAGTGAAGGACATGGAAGAAGCTCACATTTGTTAACCTTTAAAAAGAAAACAAAGTACTTAAGTTGGTCACTTAAAATAGGAAGCTATATTTCTGTGCTATATTTCTGTACTATATTTCTGCTTCTAGATTTGTGTGGAGGTAGAAAAGATGAAGCTGGTCAACATGTCTTGCCTGTGTCTAGTACAAATGTGTCTGTACTAGAAACTTGGTCCTTATATGTTATATACAACAGAGCTCAGCATGTGAACTTGATAGGGAGGCCACATCTGAACCTGTTTTGGACGCTAGAGGAGAAAGTCAATAGAATTCCTTAGGGTTTGTAGACAAAGCCACATTTTAGCAAGTAACTATTCTATAGAGAAATAGTTTCTGACTTTTTATCAGGCTGTTTCTGAGACTAAAGTACTGAAGAAAAGGTACGTGATTATACCACCTAAGTTGTACATCATGAAAAAGATCTATCTGGCCACTGTGCCAAGTATGTCTAGCAGTCCTTCACCACTCCATTATCAAGTGTAGGTATTATTTATGCATGAGATTATACTGAGGCAGAACTTGATAGCATAAATCATGAATAAATTGCTGTCACATTTCCAATTCCACAAACTATATCTTTTGCATCATGAGATATTCTTTGTGTCCTGAATGAAAATTAAAACTCTAATTTCATAGTATGCTATTTCTGTTAATTGTGTAAATACACCTATAAATATATTCGTGGATATATACATACATATGTGTACATATATGCACTCATAGATGCAGCATATATTTGTAATCAGTAGGAAGATGAGCATATTTGTGTGTGTGTGAACTTTGCCTTTTCTTCATTTTCTATGTCTTTTGAATTTTTTTTTTTTTAAGATTTTATTTATTTGACAGAGAGAGAGAGATCACAAGCAGGCAGAGAGGCAGGCAGAGAGGGGAGGAAACAGGCTCCCTGCAGAGCAGAGAGCCCAACGCGGGGCTCGATCCCAGGACCCTGGGATCATGACCTGAACCAAAGGCAGAGGCTTTAACCTACTGAGCCACCCAGGCTCCCCTTGAATTTTTTATACTTACATATTACTTTAGATTTATTTTGTATGAGAAATATTAATGTTTTATTTGTGAATATCATACAAGATTTTTTCCCAGTTACTCCTTTTCTTGGACATTGCCCTTTTGTTTATTTGGTTTTTGGTCATGCAAAAGTTTCTGTTTTATTTTTATATAATATAAAACAGCAATAAAAAAATTGCATCTAGATTTTGGGTAAGAATTCAAAAGCTTTCCCAACATTTAGGATATAATAAAATATACCCAGGGTTTTTTTTTTTAATAATACCAAATCTATCTTAACACTTAGATCTTTGCTCCAATTTGTTTTATGTAGGGGTATAAGCAGTTATATTTTGATTCAGCTGTCATTGTGTCCAAATGACTATACTGTTATTTTCAAACTTTTGGTTAAAATATAATTTTCCTCAGTGATTTGAAGTGCCACCTTTGTGTACAGTAAATTTCCATGTACTTGTATTTGATGTTTTAGTTTGTTCCAAATATATAACTTTTTACAGGTCACCAATATAGTGTTTTAATTTTACAGACTTTATGGTATGTTATCCTAGTTCCCAACATTTAATTTTATTTTCAATATTTCACAGTTATCATTGAATGTTTATATTTTTCATATGAGCTTCAGAATAAAAGTGTCTACCTCCAGAAAAAAAATAGTATTTTTGTTGGTGGTGGTGTTGTCATCATTATTATTCCAACGCTACTGAACCAACATTAAAGTTTATCTAAATCAAAATTTTTCTGGATTGCATTTAATTACTTTGTGAATGGAGTAATCAAATTTAGTATGTAAATAACTTTGTAGTCTTGCACTAATTTAGTGTGGTTACATAATTCTTAATATTGCCAGATCTTCATAATATAACCCTTTTCTAACCCCTACCATATTATCTTGGGAGATGGAAAACAAAATATGAATTGAGACTAAATTTATTTATAAATCAAGAACCTTTCAAGATACAAGAAATATGTTTTTATTCTAGTTAGTAGGATATTAAAGAAGCTACTTTCTATGCAGATATAATATTTTTAATATTCTAAAATATGAATAATATTATGCCTTAAGAAATTCAAAGAATATAATATGGTTCCTGATAGAAAAGTACTTCACGGAAAACAAAATACTTCAAAAATGTTAAGTATTATTACCACTCTAAATACTTCACACACTATGTCTTCTTAATTTATTAATGAAATGGTACACTATTGAAATGATTCAATTTTAATAATGACTCACAAAATAAGAATGTCTTTGCTTTTATTAGGTGATCATTCAAACTACCAAGACAACTGCTCACAGATGAGTGACCAAGCAGGAATCTCACTCCCTTTTCCAGTGTTTACCTGCTGACAAATTTAAACATCATCCCTCTCCAACCTCTGTGTCCACATCTGGGTGAGCTAATATGAAAGCCTAGAGCTCTCTCCTGTAGAACCTGCAGGGAACCATGGAAGCCCCCACCTCACCCCTACCGCACACCCTTAACCACAATAAAAACTCCTGAGCCAGCCTCTTTTTCTAGTATTCTCCAGACACTTCAGACCTCCTTGAGACCCCTGCCCATATCACTACTTTTTTTTTTTTTTTTTTAAGATCTTATTTATTCATTCAGGAAGAGAGAGAGAGAGAGGAGAGCATGAGCTGGGGAAAGGACAGAGGGAGAGGGAGAGAGAGAGAATCTCAAGCTGGGTGTGCAGCATGACTCTAGGCTCAGTTTCACAGCCCTGAGATCATGACCTGAGCTGAAATTAGGAGTTGGATGCTTAACTGACTGAGTCGCCCAGGCACCCCTGTATCACTACTCTTGACATGTCAATCAAATTTTAGGGACAGGGCTCCCTGCTTTTGCAGGGTGACCATAATGGCTTGACTCCTGCAGGAACTAATTGATTAAGGAAGACAGCACAACAGCTGTATAGTTGGTAAATAACCAGAAAATTGGTCAGTTTTCTTTAATTACCTCAGTCTCATATGATGTTTAAAAAGTAATTCACATACACCTACTATCATTTTTCATATATGGTGAGGAGGTAAATAGGTCACAATAAAGTGGACTAAGATTAAAAAGGTCTGTACAATTTAAAAAACATGAAGATGCTATTTTCTACTCAGTTTAAATACATGGAATATTAAATATGCCTGCTTGGCATAAACTACCCTAATTGATTTAAATAACTAAACTAACATTAAATGCTTGATAAGAAAATACTAGAAATAAGACACATCTAATAGTCAACATTTCATTTACATAATGATTTCCTTCACAAAATGTTGTTTTTCTTTTCTTCATAATTCAGTGTAAATAAGGATTATCTCTATAATATATATCTCTTGCTGCAAGAAAACCTACCAAATATAATGGCCTCCTTTTTTATGGAAATATTTCTTTTTGAGGTTTATGGAATGGTAATGATAGGAACTAAGGTGTAAGGTTCTTTTATAAAACTTTCAATATCTTTGAAAATAGCTAATATCTTCATGACATTTAAATGTTGGAATAATAGTGTCCCTATTTAAAAACCTATAAATTGTTGCTCTCAGAATATTTTCAGATTTTTGTGTAGATGGAATATGTCTTTGTGTCTTAAAAATTTCTTCTCATAAAAATGTCAGTTGTGGCATGCACTGATTAATAAGGCTTGGAATAATAAATAGTCCAAAAGGTAAGTATCTAGAATTTAAGTATTCTTGGGGGAAAGGATTTTCAAATTATATGCCAAATCCTTTTTTTTTTAATATAATGCTTCACTGTTAATCATATATAATTTTTATTTTGTTTTAAAAGACAGATGCATACTGGGGCGCCTGGGTGGCTCAGTGGGTTAAAGCCTCTGCCTTCCGCTCAGGTCCTGATCCCAGAGTCCTGCTCTGCTCAGCAGGGAGTCTGCCCCCCCCCCCCCACCCACCCCCCACCTGCTTCTCTGCCTACTTGTGATCTCTGTCAAATAAATAAATAAAAATCTTAAAAAAAAAAGATGCATAAATTCTAGAGTATAAAAATTTTATTTGAAAAAATTCTCTAACTTCACAGGACACAACAAGCTTTTTGACCACAGTGGAGGTAAAAAACCTTCTTTTCCTTATTCTTCATCAAGAAATATCAGAATTCTTATAATCACCAGTAGATAGATAGCTTCTAGTTCTGGTTAATGGCTCCACTTTCCAAGCACAAGTTATGACAACTTAAACATAAGTATCCCTCATTGGATTCTTATCACAAAGAGGCAGAAAGATAGCTTTGCATTAAAAAAAAGAAAAAAAAAAGTTTTAAAGTTCTTTAACATGTTTACTGAGCAGACAGTGGTTCTAACAGGATGAATGTTTCTGTCCCTCTCAAATTCATATGTTTAACAGATAAACATAGGGAAAAGGAAAAAAAAAAAAAAAAGAGAGAGAGAGAGAGAGAGAGGGAAGCACACCATAAGAAACTCTTAACTATAGAGACCAAACAGAGTTGCTGGGGGGTGGGGGCGGAATGTGGGTGGGTAGTGCGCGAAATGGATGAGTATTAAGGAGGGCACTCGTGACAAGCACCGAGTGTTGTACGTAGTGAGGACTCACTGAATTCTACTCCTGAAACTAATAGTACACTGTATGTTAATAACTAGAATTTAAATAAACACGTGAAAAAGAAACAAAAATTCATTATGTTTAAATCCTAACTCGCAATATGATGGTACCTGGAGGTGTATAACCTTGGGAAGAGGTAAGGTAATGAGGGTGTAGCCTCCACGAATGGGATTAATGCCCCTGTAAAAGAGACTCAAGAGAGCTCCTCCCTTACCTCTTCAACCATGAGATACAGCAGGAAAATGGCTGTCTATGGTCTAGGAAGTGGATTCTCCCCAGACACTGAGTCTGCCAGTACCTTAATGCTGGAATTTCCAGCTTCTAGAACTGTTGAGAAGTAAGTTTCTGTTGTTTGTAAGCTGCCTAGGCTAAGGTGTTTTTGTTGTAGCAACCCAAACAAGCTAAGATAGTAATTGCTAACAGAAGCTCTGCTGTTACAACAAATATCTAAAAATGTGGAAGTGGCTGTGGAACTGGGTAACAGAAACTGGCAGAGTCTGAAGTGTGTGCTGGGAAAAACACCACCATGAGCAGAGAGAGGTAAGGGTGATTCTGTGAAGACTCTGAAAGAAAAAGAGAAATGTAGATAAAACCTTAATCTTCTTAAAGAATACCTAAATAATTGTGAGCAGATGTTGGTAGAGCTTTCCCACAAAGTCTATTTGGATGAGATCTCGGATGGATATAAGAAACATTTTATTTAAAACTTGAGGAAAGGGGGCGCCTGGGTGGTTCAGTGGGTTAAAGCCTCTCTCTTAGGTTCAGGTCATGATCCCAGGGTCCTGGGATGGAGCCCTGCATTGGGCTCTCTGCTCAGCAGGGAGCCTGCTTCCCCATTTCTCTCTGCCTGCCTCTCTGCCTACTTGTGATCTCTGTCTGTCAAGTAAATAAATAAAATCTTAAAAAAAAAAAAAAAAAAACGGAGGAAAGGATGGAGCACCTGGGTGGTTCAGTTAAGTGCCTGCCTTCCACTTGGGTTGTGGTCCCAGGGTCCTGGGATTGAGCCCTGAATCTTCAGGGCTCCCTGCTCAGTGGGGAGTCTGCTTCTCCCTCTCCCTTTGTCCATCCCCTCTATTCGTGCACTCTCTCTCTTGCTCTCTCAAATAAATAAATAAATGAATGAATAAATAAATAGACAAATCTTTAAAAAATAAAATAAAACAGGATGAAATGTTATCTTTGTTATATAGTGGGAAAGAACTTGGTTGAATTGTATTCATATCTCGGTGTTTTGTGGACTATAGATTTTGGGAGCAATAAAATTGAATATGTAGTTGAGGAAATCTTCAGTAAAGTGTTGAAGGTGTGACTTGCCTCCTCCTGACTGTTTAAAGCAGGATGTGAGGAGAGAGAAATGACTAAGAGATGATACTGTTGAGCAAAACAGAAGCAGAAGTTAAAGATTTGGAAAATTCTCAGCCTATTCATATTACAAAAAGATGAGGACGCTAAGGGTATTACCAAGCTATTGTTTGATGAGGAGATTAATATGATCTCAACAGAAGCTGGAGGTTATTTTCCAAGAAGATGGAAGAAGGGCCCCAAGGGTCATCGGGGCTGCATTTCTGTCATCAGCCTAGGATGCAAGGGTGTGAGAGATAAAGTGGTTTCAAAGGGGGAGCATCTTCAGGTGGGTGAGAGTAACCTCACCCAGTGCCCCAGGGGTAGAACTCCTGCAGAGAGTTGTGACATGAGTTGTGCTTAGCAGAAGTAAGTGGTCATCACTGCCTCTACCTAGATTTCAAAGGACAAGGTTACTGGTGAAACCAGGGACTCCAGATACCAAAGTTTAGACTGAGAGATTGGTGGGCATGAAACCCCTGGCAGTAGAGGCATGAGACCTCTGTCATTAGAGTCATGAGACCTAAACAGAAAGACACCATGGAAGCAAGGGCTAGCCAGGGAACCACTGCAGGTCCCTCCCCCTGAAATGTAGGGGTGATGTTGCCATTCCAATGGGTCTAGAAGTCAGCTCTTCAAACCAAAAAAGGATTGTTTTCAAGCCTTAAGTCATAATCTTGTTGCCTTAATAGGTTTTGGACTCAGTGGGACTTGTTACTCTTTTCTTTCCTACCTTTCCCTTTTGGAATGGGAATGTTTATCCTATGCTATCCCACTATTGTATTTTGGAAACACATAGCATATGCAGCTTCACAAAGAAAGAAATCTTTGTTATGTTTCCCAGTTTATGTTTTTGTTGTTGTTGTTAAAGCAGCTCAAAGAAAGACAGTAATATGAGTCTAATATTTCACTTTCCACTCTGGCTTACCAGCCTAGAAAATGTAATCAATTATTATTTTATTTTTAATTATCAGATGTTTCTTTTTCTAGAGAGTTGACACACGAACTATTTTCCATTTCACAGATCACACACATACACACAAATTCTTCTGCTGAGTATGCACAGTAAAGTTGTGAAAGATAGGAGTATTTTGCAGAAGCTTGGTTCATAGTTTCTAAATCTTTATCTATGCAAATCCAGAGTAAAGATTTATTTGAGAGATACCTAGAACAATTGGACATGGTATCAACTTAATAAACTAGAATTAAGGAAACAAAGAAAAGGAAGACAATATATGAAGGTAATATGTTAAAGAATGCATAAATACAATTTATCTTATTTTGGTTTTTCTGTTGTAACCCTAAGGATACTGTAAGTCAAATCTGCAACATACATTTAATAATTCAACTTAGTGTCATTGTAATAAGACTAGAGTCTAAAAACAAGTAAAAGAAGGCAAAGAGTAAAACATCTCAATTATCTTTTAAGATTATAATGTGATAATGTAATTTCTTATATTCAAAAAAGGTTACTTTTCTCATCAAACCTATTTTAGTTCATTTTTTAAATATTTTTTTTTCTAATTTTTAATTTATTTGACAGAGAGAGAGATCAGAAGTAGGAAGAGAGGCAGGCAGAGAGAGAGGAGGAAGCAAGGCTCCTTGCTGTGCAGAGAGCCCAATGCTGGGACTTGATCCCAGGACCCTGAGATCATGACCTGAGCTGAAGGCAGAGGCTTAACCCACTAAGCCACCCAGGTGCCCCATTTTAGTTCATTTTTTATTAGACTATTTTTTAGGGGAGTTTTTGGGTGCACGGAAAAATTAATTCAAAGGTAGAGAGATTCATATTTTATTTTTAAATAGTACTTGGATTACTGATTAACAAGTAAACTATTTGATCATATGCATTATATATTCTATATACAAACAGTTGTGCTATTACAAAACTCCATTGCAAGCAACCTTTTGTTTGGTAATACTGTCCCACATCACTCTAATTTTATTAATGAACTACTGGACCACCATAGGAATGTCTTGTGCTGAACACTTAAGCTATATTCCTGGAGTCTTAAATAATCCATTGTCTTATGCAACAGTTAAGACAAGCCAAGCCTTACAAGCAGACGTTAGTGGTACAACACATGTTCATCGACACTGAAAAAGTGAGATATTTTACAGCCAAAACATTTACTGGTAATGATTTGAAAACATTGACTTATTTTTAGTTAGTAGAAATTACAAGCATAACCATGGAAATTTTAAGATACTAAGCATTTTTCTCATTGGAAATTCTAAGATACTTCTTGGAATTAGGTTTATTTAAAAATAGGCCTTGTGAATAATGATTTGTTATCTAGAAGTAAATATTATAAAATAATTTTCTATTTTCTTTAAACTATTTTAATTTTGCATTACAATGGTCTATTTAAAAATAACATATGCAGAGCCTTATATATCATGAACTACACCAGAAGGTTAATTTGTATATTTTTGGTTTAATCATTAAAAAACTTTGCAAGTCAGCACTATTACACACATTTCTTCAAATGAAGAAATTGAGATAAATATAAACTAAATAGTTATCCCAGTTAACACAGCTGCTGAAGAGCAGAAATGGGAATTGAATCTTATCTATACAGTTTTTAAGTTTATTTTTCTCTACTCCATAAACTACTAAGAAAAAACAGTGGCTCTTCCTCAGTTCATATGCTGAAAAATCTAAAAATAAGTTTCATAGTGCTTTGTGTTACTCTGCAGAATTAGGATGGATCCTGTCTAAAATTTGGTATTATGACCAGGATTATGATATTCTACACACTAAGAGAATGCAATAGAAAGCATATTATTGCTTACACAAGAGACTCCAGGGAGAACTGGAAGGGCACAAGCAGGTGGTTTGGGCAAGACATAAGGAGTGTGTTGGGTTTTTATAGTGGCTGGAAGTAGGACTGGAGAAAATTTCTCTGAAGGAAGCAGGTTTATTCCAGTCAAAAGATGAGACACACGACAGCTTTCTGTGGAATCAGGGGGGTAAGGGAGAGTAAGGCTTAGACATGAGTCAGCAGTCATCAAAGCTGGAGTCAGTCTCTATTACAACTCATACAATATTCCTTGGAATGCTTGATATCTTTCTTATAGGCACAAAGTCCTGAAAAATAATTTTTAGTTAAAGGACAGTTTAAATCTCCAGGACTTTGCAAAAACACAATTATGACACATCCTGTCTCCTAAATTGCCAATGAGATAATCTAAAATACTTGATTCAGACAAATCCCCTATCATCAATAGAATGCAGAAAAAGGTTCCTCCAACATACATATAACTTGGAAGAATATCTTCACAGAAGCACACAGGTGTAAGTTGAGTGAGGAGGATTTTAGTCCCTGCGTATTGGAGAAAAGCCCTAAGCTTCCATTAATACTTCTTGTTTGGGAGAACCATCTGGCTCTAAGGATTTACTGTGAAGCATTCTTGGAAGATGAATCTTTCTCCTGCGTTTGCCATGCCATGCAGGGTAGAGAAATGTCCCTCTTTATTTAAGAGCAGATGGGAGTGCAGTGTTAATGTTGGCATTTGCTAAGCAACTAGCTGGAAAGATAGTCTCTTTCCTGACTTAAATATGGACTCAACAAATGAGTCTCAGAGGTGACTTGTATTAGTCTGCTAGCGCTGTCATTACCACATATCACAGACTGGGTGGATTAAAGGACAAAATTCAAGGTGTCAGGAGGGTTGATGTTTTTCTGAGGTTTCTCTTGTTGCATGGTTGATGGCTCTCTTCTCCCTGTATCTTCACAGGATCTTCCTTCTGTCCTTGTTTGTATCCAAATTTCTCCTTCTTACTCCCCCCACCTCCCCCAACTATGTATTTCTTTATATTATTTTTTTTAGGTTTGCATCATTTAATGGTGGTGGTAATAGAAGACATTACTATCTTCACTGTGCATCAGGAGGGATCCTTATAAATATCTTAGCTTTAGTTAGATTATAAACTTGAAAAATACTGTTTATTTTTTCCTTAGCTGAATATATATTGAAGATGATCAAACACATTGCCTGAATGCACGTCTTCTAGCTTCTTCACTCTGTTAGTTCAGTGGCATTAATTCAGTTTCTGAAGTTTTCTTATTTTAAAGCTTTTTTGTTTTCCTGTGTAAATCTTATGTGAACTTGATTAATCTAGATTGTTATATTAATATCCTAACATGCTTTTGAAAATGGTTACTCCCATATTTTAAAAATCTTTCCTTATTTCTTTTTTAGGTTTGGTGATCAATTAAAGCACATATAATTATTTGAAAAACTATTAATCTTCTTCCCTGTGTTAAATATTTATACATGTGTTGGTTTTTCCTGGAGATTTTATAGTACTTGCCCAGATTACACTCTGGGATGGGTACATTTTACTAATAAAATTTTTTTAAGATTTTATTTATTTATTTGAGAGAGAGAAGAGTGAGAGAGAGAGCATGAGAGGGGAAAGAGTCAGAGGGAGAAGCAGAGCAGGGAGCTGAGTAGGGAGCCCGATGTGGGGCTCGATCCCAGGACTCCAGGGTCATGACCTGAGCCAAGGACAGTCACTTAACCTACTGAGACACCCTGGCACCCCACTAATAAATTTTTGATTGCCAAATTGATTTATAATGTGTTTACTGGTCTGATCATAATTCCTAGCACTTTTATGGCAATGTTCTTAATTTTAAGTTTATGAAAAACTATCCATTGTGAAATAATTTTAAAATTATCAGTGTACAATTACATACACTTTGTATTTTCAAATTCTACCCCATACATTTTAATATTACAGTAAGGTTTTTAGCTTTTTCCCTGGAGTCACTGGATGTTTATCTGTTGTTTTTTTATTTTCCAAAAACATGTATCAGTGTCATTGATCAGTAGATTTATTATTTCTTACTACTTCACTGTTTTCTTTCTTAACTATGAACTGTGTTGTCCATTTTAGCTTTTTCTTCCTTTAAGTCATTTGGTAGCTTAATATTTTTTCTAATATAATAGTTTTTTAAGTTAATATTTGCTAGTTTGTCTTCATAGAGTTTCCTAATATAAAATCATATTTTCTCCTGAGTGTCTTTAGTCTATAAACCTCAGGCTCTGATATGTATGGACTGCTTTTATCACAGCTCATGTTAAAGTCACTGTAATTTCACTTTTAGGTTAACCCTAGAGTTGTTAGTTAACTTTCCAACTGTGCATATTTTATTTCCAAAGGTAATTCTTAAAAAATTATTTAAAATAATACTTTGTAATCAGTGCACATGGAGAAATTTTGCTTTTTGGAATTTGTTGAGATTTTACCTGGGCCAAATATATGGATGGCATTTTTGGCAATTTTATAACATGTAAGACCTGCAACAACCTATTTTTTACAAATTTCATCATATTATTATATTTTTCCCAGTATATGTGTGTGTATATATGTATTTATATATCCAGTATATATATACATATATAATATATGTACATATATATATTTGGGTTTTTTTTTTGTTTTTTATTTTAGTTTTTTTTTGTAAATATAATCCTATACTTTCTATTTTTTTTTATCTTATTTTTTATAAACATATAATATATTTTTATCCCCAGGGGTACAGGTCTGTGAATCGCCAGGTTTACACACTTCACAGCACTCACCATAGCACATACCCTTCCCAAGCCCACTACCCTCTCCCGACCCCCTCCCCCCATCAACCCTCAGTTTGTTTTGTGAGATTAAGAGTCACTTATGGTTTGTCTCCCTATACTTTCTATTTTTGAAGAATTTCTGGACCTGCTATTGCATCTTTCCTGTTTTGTTTTCATTATTTTTGATTTATTGGTTTTTCTCATAACTGTTATTTCTTGAGATTATAGGTACAGGTATTGTAGACATCTATGTTCTGTCTTCACTTTTGATCCAGTTTTCATTGCTTTTTGAAAGACAAAAGGCAAAATAGTAAAATGAAACATTAAATAATTGTGAAAGAAATATCTGTTTTACTTGTTCTGCAAGCTACTAATTATTTTTTGTTTCATTTTTGAAAATTAGTCCAGAAAATTCCTCTAATAAATATTTTATACATACAACACAGGAGAGAGCAAAACATTACTGGGAATGTTTTTAGAGACCTTACAATTATAAAAGAATACCACGGATTTTAGAATATGTGCTGACTTTGAGAACACCAAAATAGTTACTTTCTCAAGTTTGTTTGAGTCACCTGTGGTAAATCACTTTTGCAAGTGAAGTCTTCTCTGTAATTTTCCCTATTATTCTCACACTGCAAAATATTTTTAAAGAATGTATGCCAATGAGACTTTTATTCTAGGATTTGCCAATAGTGGGGAAAGAAATGTCTCTCCACTCAGCCTGGGTATACATTGGATTGCAGTCAGAATTTACATCTTAATCAGTCATCACCCCTAGGTGAATCTTTTAAGAATTTATCATGTGAGTCTCTTCTAATGGAAGGGATACTTTGTTTCTACTTGCCTTACTTTTCCTGGAATTGAAGATGTGCATGAGAAAGTTTTTCTAGGAGGAGTGCTCTGTTATATTTGCCACAATAAAATGGGCACATAAAAACAAAACAGAAAACAAACTGCAAAAATAACAAAACAAAAAATAAAAGCATTGCTTCATTATATCTTCTTTTATTCCCAGTGTGATAATACACACAGTAACTAAAGATTTTCCTGTGTTTTTTTCTTCCCACTTCCTTCTTTTTCAATATCATTTCCCCACACACATACAATAAGGGCTACTCATTTTGTTTGGTCAGTAGTACTGGCTTTTTGCCTAACAATTGCTCTGGAATGGGCAAAAGGATGAGGTGACAGTCAGCCTTTTTTTTTTTTTTTTAATATTTATTTATTTATTTGACAGATAGAGATCACAAGGAGGCAGAGAGGCAGGCAGAGAGAGAGGAGGAAGGAGGCTCCCTGCTGAGCAGAGAGCCTGATGCGGGGCTCGATCCCAGGACCCTGGGATCATGACCTGAGCTGAAGGCAGAGGCTTTAACCCACTGAGCCACCCAGGCACCCCGACAGTCAGCCTTTTAACTTATTTTCTACTTTAGTCCTGTTGTTTGGCTTTATGAATCCATTCAATCTTTGATTAGTGGTAATTTCTCCATGTTTCTGGAAATAGTTGATTGATACCTGATGTGTCTAACATGACCACTTAGCATTACTTTGTGCGATTGTATGAGTATTTCAAGGGAGAGATGGCAAACAGGGAAGTAGAGGGAGTACACTGTTTCTATCTAGTTAATAGTTTAATGTGACCCAACAATTTGTTTTATTATTTACTTAATGGCAATGACAAGTCTAAGGTAACAGATCACATAGGAAAAAAAAAAACCTCTGAGCTTAAGAATATGTGATTTTCCATCAATACTGATGGAAATCATAAGAAATATTCCATTCTTAAGGTACACTGAATTTAAACAAAATTTAATAAGATTTAATGGTATAACACAGTATAGTAAAATCAAGCATAAATATAAAGTTTTCACCTAAATCATTCCTAAAATGACCCATTATCATCCAAAACATTTAACATGGTGAACTATATTGTTTTCCTGTATATATTACTTCCTTAAATAAAACTGGGTTCTTTTAATAAGAAGTATATTGAGAATACATGTTTGAATATATGACCATATTCTCTGCTATAGTCTGCCCCTCTAGTTACCCCAACATCTGCACTAATTCTTCTTATTAAAAGAAGAGGGATGCCTGGGTGACTCAGTGGGTTAAGCCACTGCCTTCGGCTCAGGTCATGATCCCAGAGTCCTGGGATCGAGTGCCACATGGGGCTCCTTGCTGGGCAGGGAGCCTGCTTCTCCTTCTGCCTCTGCCTGCCACTCTGCCTGCTTGTGCGCTTGCACTCTCTCTCTCTCTCTGACAAATAAATAAATAAATAAAGTCTTAAAAGAATATACTCACCCAGTTCTCAACAAGACAAACCTGACGTTATCCAGTTCCTGCATCCTGTTCTCTATTTCTGCACGACGTACCACCCTGTCTCAATCAGCGACATTTTTGAGATTCTGGGACCCATACACACTCTGGAAGGAATTGCCCTGCTGTTCTCTCTAAGCCCTGGTTCTGCTATCTGAGAGTTTTTCCTTGTGACTTCCCATATAAAACGGGCTGTAGAAAATTTTGTCTTCTCGTGGAGAGTTTTCACAACTTTCTTCTTGGGGTGCAGTTTTGGAGGAATATGAGTTGCTTTATAAGAAAACAATCACAAGGATTAGTCTATATATCAATATGAAAATTTCCATTCCTTTCTATGAGGATAGGTACCAGCTTATTCATTATACAGGATATAATAAACCCTCTTTCTAAAATAACCTGTCTCAATTATTTGCTCGCTGAGATTTCTGGTGTTATTTATTACCCTATATTAAACTGACTATGTGCCCAAGCCTCTTGCTAGATTTGTGTGTGCATATGTGTATACACAAAACATATACATGTATGTATATTCTGTTGTATGTACACATTTGTATGTATTTGTATGGAGATGCTGATAGATTTGATATGAAGACTGGGGCAATATAAAACAATTTATCTTGATCTTTAATTCCAATTCAAATGTCTATATTTCTTGTCTGAAATTTAATGAGTCCCAGCACAGTGCTCAAGTGTCTATGTAATGAAAAGTTATTTATTCTTTCTTTTTTTAAGGATATTATTTATCTATTTGACAGAGCAAGAGAGAGAGTACAAGCAGGGGGAGCAGCAGGCAGAGGGAGAAGCCAGCTCCCTGCTGAGTAAGAAGCTCTATCCCAGGACCCTGGATCATGATCTTAATGGACTGAGCCCCGCATGTGCCCCCAAAAGTTATTTATTCTTGACCAAGAAACTAAAGCTAATTGTGCTTAGTTATCTTTTGTCACTTAAAAAAAAAAAAAGAGGATGAAAATTTTCCTTTAAATAAAAGTAAACAAATGACATATTAGGAAGTTCAAAATGTTTACGTATTATTTCATTCCAGAAGAAAAAACATTCTGAAAAGAATGGTGTGTTTTGAACTGTGAAGAGTTTTGTCCAATCTAATTAAGAAACTCAAAAAAAACACAGAAGTGGAAAATGGAATTAATGGTGTATTTAAGCAGTAATGAAGACCTTCTTTCTAATTTAGGGAATAATGTATCATATTCATATGCACCATCTTGCATGAATTACAGTGGGTTTTTTTTAAGATTTATTTTTATTTATTTATTTGAGAGATAGAGCTCATGAGCAGGGAGAGGGGCAGAAGAGGAGGGGTAGAGGTTGAGAGACAGTGGGAGGGGATCCCAAACAAACCCCACGTTGAGCACAGAGCCTGACCCAGGGCTCAATACTGGGACACTAAGATCATGACGTGAGCTGAAAGCAACAGCTGGATGCTTAACTGACTGAGCTACCCAAATTACAAGGTATGTGTAAAAATGTAAAATATTATGACTTCTCTCTAAACATTTCTAAAACAGTAAGAAAAACATTCTTAAGAAATGGATAGGTGAAAGAATATATTACTCTTACACATTATTAAAAGAGTAATGACAGGGGTGCCTCAGTGGCTCAATCAGTTGGGCATCTGCCTTCTGCTCTGGTTGTGATCTCAGAGGTCTGGGATCAAGCCCCACTTTGGGCTCCCTGTTGGGTGGGGGAGTCTGCTGCTTCTCCCTCAGCCTTGCCCTGCTCATGCTCTCTCTTGGTCTCAAATAAAAAATAAAATCTTTAAAAAATAAATATAAAAAGAGTAATGACCACCAACACACACTCTAAGTAAGTTGGTGTGTCAGATTTGGCTAGTTGTCCCACTACATTGGCTCTGCATTACTTACATGACCATCCCATTTCATGGCTTTCCCATCCACCTGATATGGCCACATGACTAGTAATGACAAATGGAATATTGGCCAGATGTGACATATGAATTCTAGTTTGTACTCTTAGATGGAAAAAACAGGTCTTTTGGGGGTGCCTGGGTGGCTCAGTCTTTAAGCTCCTGCCTCCACTCAGGTCATGATCCCAGCCCTGCTTAGTGGGAAGCCTGCTTCTCCCTCTCACACTCCTCCCGTTTGTGTTCCCTCTCTCACTGTGTCTCTCTCTGTCAAATAAATAAATAAAATTTAAAAAAAAAAGAGAAGCACGTCTTTTTCACTACTTGAACTCCTTCTGGATGACTGGAAAATCAATTAGGTGATTCTGACCTTGTAGCCATTGACTTTGAGCCATTCTGACCTTAATAGTACAGAGGGAAGAACAAAAAGGACAAGAATTTTGTCCCTTCCATATTCAACTTATTTAGGTTCATATATATTTAGTTAAAATTAACTAAAATGTTGTGCAATGTAAGTAATTTAATACATTTCCCAAAATGCACTTATACTGATTTCCATCAAACAGATTAAAGAAAAAACTATTTCTATAATTTACAATGTTCCACTTTAGAGATGGATTTCAGTATTTCAGTTATTTTTTCTGATGTTATTACTTTTTTGCTATGTATAATAATAATCATGAAATAGATTACAAATATGGAAAATAAGTAAAATGCAAATAAAAATAGGCCCGTGGTTATGGATGAAAGAAGAAAAGTAAAATATTCATGAAACAATGGAAATGCTTTGTATAAGATACTTTGTCTTCATACATATTTTAAAGTCCTGTGAAAGCTTGGGAATAATTTCATTCAGGATTTCTTTTGGTTTTGTTCTGAGTACTAACATAGTCATCAGACAGAAGGGAAAACACCCAACTGAGTTTTAATCAAGGAAATAAGACAGGAAAAAAGTGGTATTTAAATAGTAAAAGTGATTCTAGAATCAAGCAATCAAGTGATGGAAAAGAGGCAAATTAAAGACATAAGCAGAAGTAAAATTTGAAGCATATTTTAAATGGGTAATTTTGTTGTACAAATTCATTTAGAAGACAATTTATCCTTTCAAGCATTTAAATCTGTTATATTTACATCAATAGATACCATGTCTTTAAGAACACATTGTTACCCATTGTTTTATCATTTCTACTAGTCTCAAACTTCTTTTTTCCATTTTTGCACTCTTGTTTACCTTATTAGTTAGGTTTATGAGTAAGATGGGGAAAAAAAGAATTATTGTTGCAAAGGTAATTTACATAGAGTTCTGAGAGAAAAAAGAAAGAATATCTGCCATTGAACCATTTGATCTTAAATTCTAGATACCGTTTTAACCAAAGAATGATTGCTATCAGGTCTTGGTTAGACCTCTAACTCATAGCTGGAAAGTATTTGTTACATATTCAGTTGGGTAAGGGCATGTCCATTGACAAGATAAACTTTGATTATGCATTTTTTCCTGTAATTTCTTCATTTCAGATGTATTAAAGGTTAAGATGAGAAGATTTATGATAGACTTTAATTTAATTTATAAATAATAGCGTGCAAAATTTCAGAAGATGGAAATGTCAAATTCCACAAATGGGAATAGGGTGAAGGGGGTTACTGCTTTGTGTTATATTTTCACCTTCATGAGTGCACCACAGTGGTATTTATGAAATATGGCTATACTAAACTAAGAGATTTTTTAATAAATATAAAACATCTTAAATTATAATGAAACATGTATAAGTTAACTGACAGCATTCTTTTCTTCCTCAGTAATATGTGAAATAATGGTTACAATGAAAAGAATTTTGAATTAGATGAAATATAGCATATCTTGGATTTATTAATTATTATTTGGCAGATATTCAATACCTGTGCTTATTTTTGATCTGCTTGATGGTGATGTATCATTTGTTTTAGGACCTTTAGAAATTTACTTATCTTTTTCATATAAAATATATTTTCAATTTATAGAATGCAACTTTATTAATATGTTTATTGCTGTATATTGATTACATTATTCAAATTCTCTCTATAATTATTTTTCTCTAGAAAATCAATTGGATTCTGAAAATGATATTAATATTGTCATTCTTGCTTCCTCTTTTATTGTGTTTG
This sequence comes from Lontra canadensis, assembly GCF_010015895.1. Classification (NCBI taxonomy): domain Eukaryota; kingdom Metazoa; phylum Chordata; class Mammalia; order Carnivora; family Mustelidae; genus Lontra; species Lontra canadensis. The sequence continues at coordinate 10,645,998 of NW_022631036.1, forward strand.
CCTAATGCAATATTTATTTTCTGACATGGTTCAACATTTCAGCATTTATTTCTTTGTTTTAAGAGGTCTTCTTTTATAATGCATAGTAAAGTTGATTTGATTTAATTCAATTTTAAAACCTGTTTTTAAAAATGCAAATTAATTTACATTTAGTCTGTATGATTTCACTCCTTTCATCTAAGTTTGTTTTTAAAATTATGTTTTTACTATGTTGTATTCTTTTTTACCTTTTGCCTGTTTTTTGCTGGTTTATTTTTTATTCACCCTCACTTTTACTCCAGTTACTTTGGAAGGTCCTTTAAGATTTTCCATTTGTCAAGTGTTTTTTTTGTTTGTTTGTTTGTTTTGTTGTTGTTGTTTTAATATTCTCAATGCCAACAATCAATGTGTATGTTTCTGCCATATGTAAATATATCAACTCTGTCCTACAACCAAACCCTCCATGTTTCCATGCTTCCCTTCCCCAGAATATGACATTGTAGAGATAATGCTTTTGTTCTCTCCTCCTCAATCCAGTACTCAAATTCTAGATTTTGCCATAATAATTTCATAATTTTAGTTATGGGTTATTATTAGTTTTTGCCTTGCAATTTGAAAGTTTTACTTCAAGAAAATATTTTCAAATAGTAATTCAAGTCTTCAACCCAGAAGAAATATATCCATTATTTACTTTCTTTGTTCTCTTTCTCAAAAGGAGCATCTAGGCTCTGAAATCTCTGCATTAGAGATCGTTAGCTTTGCCAACCTTGTAGAAACTCTCTTTCTCTGGGGTCAGGAATATTTGGCAGGTTATTTCAGGTAAGGCCTCCAAATGGTAAGGAGCTGCCCTATTCTAATACGATATAAAGCTTTCTGAGGTCTCACATTTTCTTGGGAGTAGAGCACTAATTTTTCTATTAGGCTCTTCCTTCTATTCTTGCCTCAGACCTAGGTTTACATGAGAACAAAATCCTTTCTGTGTGGGCTTCCTAACAAATCATGACTTACCCCTTTTCCAGTCCTGTCTTCTTGCAGTGGTGCATTCATTTTTCACGATTTGGAAGGGAAAATATGGTGAAGGAGTGTAAGTAAGCTGGAGATCTCAACAGACAATAATCAGGTCAAAATTGCTTTAAATAATGTTGTTAATATAAGGAAATGTGTTTTATTTAACATATATATTCAGGACTCATACTCTATTGCTATAACGAGGCACAGAAGTTTTGAAGAAAAATCTTTGAATATCTAACAAAAGATTAGCATTTTATAATGCAAATGCATTAATTTCACAGTGAAATTTATAGCAAAAATATCAATGCAGTGCAGGTAGACTTTCATATTTTGTAACAAGTTTAAAAAATACCTATGATTCTCATAGCATAAAAATTATAGCCTCTCTATGTATCATCAGCTACTTTTTACTCTCTCCTGGGTGCAAATAATTTATATTTTCTGATCCCTACTTTCCCAATGTTATGTGAAATTCAGATAAAAAATATAACACTTTAATATATTCATATACTTTCATTGACAATCTCATAGATTAGCCAATTAAAATGTATCTTTTTATTAATTTTAATCTCTTTGATTATTGCTATCTCAATGAACCCATTGTGCACTCATAATTATAGTAATGAATTACTAACATTAATACTGGTAACTGTCACAGTTGTTCTAACCTGAGCAATTTTCCATGAAAATACATGGAAAAATATGCAGGTAATATCTGCATATCTGGGTAATTTAGCTGCTCCATGAATTATTTTTAAGATTCTGTCCTGTGGAAAACCCACAAGAATGAATCAAACTACTAATGTGTGTACATAAAGATTAGTAAACTTAACATTTCCATTGTCCTTGTCATAAATATGTTTTAGAATACACATTTTAAATAATGCATTATAAATGATGATTCTTAAATGCATATACTGAATTCAAATTCATTGTGAAAGGTCAACTCTGAATATTCTCACAGCAGGTTCATTCTAAATTAATAGTGTTAGGAATAAGTCTATACAATCAATGTTATGCTCTTAAGTTTAAAAAATATATATAATAAAAAAATCATATAAAAAGTAAAGATGCTCCCACTTTTTTCTTTGTCAGAGTAGAAAATGATACACCTATACATAGTATAATATAAAAGTCTAAATTAAATGGCTGGTGGGAGATAAAAGAACACAATAGTAAATTTTCCTTTATTTTTAAAATTATGAATTTATACTTTAAAAGAGTATTCATTAAACACATTGTAGAATTTCAATTTGTATTGTGACTTTAAATGGAAGTGTTGATAACAGGGTGGTTGAGGATTTGCAGCTGATATTAAGCCATTGGTTGTTTTGACTGATTTGATTCTGAGAAAAATCAATATTTTTTCTTGCTTTTATCATGCACAGGAAAAGCAGGCAGTGATGAATCATATGAATGTCTTCCTGATTTATTTACATAACCACAGTCAGTATAGCTGGTTAGCTGTGCTAGTTGGCCTAATTGCCATTTAATGTTTATGTTCTCTTTTCCAAAGGACTAAGCCATATGGGTGAGAAATTGTATTTCACTCTGAAACCAAGCAGCTAGAAAATACCTCAAATTGTGAGGCTGCATTAAGTACCAGTCAAGGGGTTGAGACTGCAGGACTCTGTCCTGTTCCTCACTCAGGGCCCTACCAGACGAGCACTGTTTTTTGAGCATAAACTTTCCAGCCTACTCAGCAAATCGTAAGTCAGTCTTGACAGGTTTGAACTGGATTTCTTCACCATCTGCATACTCTGAAAATTATATTTCTCACAAAAGAGAATTCCTTCCCAGTGAAATGGGTCCTGGACTTTTGGGAGTTGCTGTTCACAGGACATTGAGCAAAAATATTTGTCAAATATGTTAGCACAAATTTCCTTTTCAAGTAGAATGATATTTAGGGGTCCCTGGGGAGTCATTTGGTTTCACATCTGCCCTAAGCTCAGGTCATGATCTCAGGTTGCTGGGATCTAGCCCTGCGTGAGACTCCCTGCTCCAAGGAGGGTCTGCTTCTCCCTCTCCCTCTGTGTTCTCTCCCTCTTGCTCTCTCTCAAGTAAATAAACAAAAAATCTTTAAAAAAATAAATAAAGTAGAATGATGTTTAGAAAACATTACAAGTGTTAAGATTTAATTATGTAATGGAAAGTGATAGCTTTCTTTTAATTAAATTTTATTAGGTATCCATGATATGAAGTTAATAGTAATAGCCATTGTGTGAGATAACAAAGAACATGAAACAAATGAGAGAAAAAAAGAGCATATTTCTTTTCTGAACACATATTTATGTTCAAGTAATGATCCCTTCATTTAATTCTTGTGTGGACTTAGGCAAGTGGTTTATGATTTTTGACAGTTTACTCTTCCCAAAATGCTGAGAGTAAAATGTGAACTCTAAGGTTGCTGTGAGAAATGGGCACAGGTGAAATATCCAACAGAAATCTCTGTAGACTTCAGAGGAAGTCTGTAGAGCATAGATCTGCCAGTGGAGGTGTACTTCCTACCGTGTTTAACAGCAGACTTGTTGAGAGCATCAGGACAGGATACATAGTCTGATCATGGGAGCTCTTATTGATACTGTTAGCCCCAGAAACTAACTAGTAGGAAACGAGGGTTGAATAAGAAAGCACACAGATAACACACTATTGCCGCAATTAAGGAAGTGAGAGGTGCTGAATTTTGATCCAAAGTTCCTGGTATTTGTAAACCAGCGAGCAAGAAATCTGCAGTCAACTTACGAGCATTCCATCATGTTTCATTTGGGTATGCAGGGAAAATAACCCTCAGCCTGGAACACTGCCATCATTTCTCTTATTATGGGTCTACAGAAAAGCCCAGGAAGCCCTCATTATACTCAAACCTAAGTAATAATGATAAATGAATCAAAATGGATCTAAACAAAAAGGAGAAAAACAAACATAATATATTAAAATATTTATTTTAAAATATCTGGTAATTTTAAACAAATGAAAGGTACACTGTTTCCTTGGACAAGAAGTACCAGGGTTATAGAGATTTAAGTCCTCCCAAATTACCCATTTCTTAAGGGTTCATTTAATGGGCAATTAGATTTAAAAATTGTTTTAGGATACAGAAAGCTTCCAAGTTTCTGAAAAGTAAAAATAGTTCCGATAGCTCATTTTGCAATAGTACTAAGAAAAAAATTGAATTTTCAAAAGAGAAGGAAACAAAACCAAAGTAAAAAAAAAAAAAAAAAAAAAGTCTATCATACAAACTTGCCATATAGAATAGTGGTTCATCTATATATTTAGCTCAATAAGAATTTAAAAAATCTACAATAGTTTCAAAGTTCAAAGCAGATTTTAATTGTCTTTTGTAACAAATACTTTTGTAATAATAGCAAAGAATGTAATAAAATTAGAGACTATTAACATATATTAAATATTGTATATACAATTTAATTAAAATAATATAATACTATCAAATAAATAGTTCAATGAAAAATAAGAGTCTAGAAGTATACTTAAATTCATATATAATAAAGGTCTTACTGCTTATCAGAGGGAGAAAGATGGATTGTTTTATAAACACTTTGTAGAACTTGCCTTTCTCAGAAAAATGCAAATTTAGAAGCCTTAAGAGTAAGATGGATAAATTTACCTGTAAATAAATAACTAATTATTGTATAGTAAAAAAAATACCATGAGTGATGTATAAAAACAAGGAAACTGGAACAATATTATATTTTATATAATATTGTATATAATATTGTTATATGTTATAACAAAAGGATGCATTTTAATATTGTAACAGATCCTATGAATCATTAAGAAAAACAAGCCAGGGAAAACAGCCAAAGCAGGAACAGCAAAGGCACAATAAAGAAAATACAGATGGTCCTGAAACATTTGAAAAGAATCTTAGTCCCATTTAAAATAATATAAATGCTAATAAAAAGGCAACTAGAGAACCATCTTCCAATTGTACAAGACTGGCAAATACAAAAGAGTTACTAACACTTCTACTGTGAGGTTGAGTGTAAAGAAACATTTTCAAACATTGTTGCTGAGAGCAATTTGGCAATGTTTATCAAAAATGTTAAATTCTTACACAGTTTCCTCTGGTAATTCCATTTATAATAATTTATTCTGTAGCCTTACCCACATATGCGTATATGTGTACAAAGCAATATGTACACAGCTATTCCTTGTTTTAATAGTGAAATGTGTGTGTGTGTGTGTGTGTGTGTGTATGTATATATATATATATATATATATATATATATATATATATATATATATAGTATAATTGTATATGTAAGGTTTGGAGAATATCTTATCCAGCACAGAGGTATTGTGTACTGGCTGGGGAGCCATGAACTAATGGGGCTCTTGACTTTTTATGGGTCTGTGGGCCCCGGGGATGCAGAGAGAAGGAAGGGCTATGGGTGGAAAAGTACCAAATAAAAATACAAAAAGAGACTTAGTTGCTGTCCTTGGTAAGGAGGACTCTTGGAGCACCTGGGCTAGCAGGCAGACATGCATATGAGCTCTGCCCAGGGGGCCAGTAGGGGCTGAGGTTTTGACTGTAACTCCCTCCAGAAAACATACAGTGCACTGGTTTTGCACAGTCTAGTGGTGGGAAGAGCAGCTTCCCTCCATGAAACCTGCCAGGCAAAGCCTTGTAATTGGTTGCAATATGGTTGGATCTGAAAGATCACACTTAAGATTTGGGTTTGGGGGCGCCTGGGTGGCTCAGTTGGTTAAGCAGCTGCCTTCGGCTCAGGTCATGATCCCAGTGTCATGGGATCGAATCCTGTATCGGGCTCCTAGCTTGGCAGGAAGCCTGCTTCTCCCTCTGCCTCTGCCTGCCGCTCTGCCTGCCTGTGCTCTCCCGCGCTGTCTCTCTCTCTCTCTCTGACAAATAAATAAAATCTTAAAGAAAAAAAAAAATTAAAAAAAGATTTGGGTTTGGAGCCAGACTCCCTACATATATTTTGCCTTACATTAGGCATGAAGACAATAATACAAACATTCATGTGACATATTTTTGAAATGTCTTTTTGAAGTTTCATGTTATGTTTTTGTAGTTACTTATGTTTAAGTAACATAAAGGAGGTCTTAAAGGTCTTAAAGGAGGATTTTACTCATAAACTATTTTAAAACGATGTCAATAGATTTTTTTTTTTTAACCAGTGTGGTAACATTACAATCCTACATTGATCTAGCAAGAAAATTAAGTACATAATAAACATGGTTGGTTGTTATTATACTAGGACTTTAATAATAATAATGTGTACACCAATATAAAATTAACTTTGAGTTTATTCACCTGAAGGTCAAAAGTGACATGATTTTTAGAGCATCACAAATAAATTTCCGGAATTTCTTCAGAATGAGTCTATTTAAAAGTATAAGACTTTAGCATTCCAGTGTTTACACACTTCTATAATGTTAACATTTATATGAATTTGCAACTTTTGGGATGATGCAAAGATCTGGAAGATATGTTGAAACCTATTATTGAAGACTTCTTTCACCCCTTTTGATGCATTCCATTGACCTAGGGAGCAGGTTTTGACAAGAGCTCCTGTTCGTTCATGGCCCTATACTCCCTTCATTCCACAAAGTTAGAGTGTTAGAATCTACTAGGACAAGTCAAATACTTATAAGTTATTAATTAAAATCTGGAGTTCAGATTTTGCTGAAATTCTGTATGTATGGAGGACATTTTCTCTATAATGAGCAATCAAGATCACAGGGCAGGGGCACCTGGGTGGCTCAGTGGGTAAAAGCCTCTGCCTTCAGCTCGGGTCATGATCTCAGGGTCCTGGGATCGAGCCCCGCGTCGGGCTTTCTGCTCAGCGGGGAGCCTGCTTCCTCCTCTCTCTCTGCCTGCCTCTCTGCCTACTTGTGATCTGTCAAATAAATAAATAAAATCTTTAAAAAAAAAAAAAAAAAAGATCACAGGGCAGAGGTGAATAAGGCTGAGTATTGGCATTCTTTCTGCATGGACTTACACTCTAGCTTTGGCTTTCATTTGTTTACAACACCTGAAACAAACAAGCAAATAAAAATAACAAACAGTGAAAAAAAGAAAGGCATTATTTAGGGAACAATTCTAAGCACTCCAAATGAGGTGAAAAAGGAAAAAAAAAATTTTTTTTGAGGGCTTAGCTGGTTTTACTCTATCTTACCAAGACCCAAATCCTATGTCCAAAGTTGACCAGGTAACCCTCTGGGTTGGCAATGTCCTAATGTCACCAGAGTTAGGTAACAGTGACGAAAAAAGTTTTGTTGAAGGGCTTTTGAAAGCAGGTGATTTCCCAGGATCTAAATGCATATTATCTGACTTCCTAAAAATAAATAGTAAATGGATGTTCAAATCATTATTTAACTTATGTTTGACAATTTGTGAATTCCTTTTCTAATAAATACCCTGGGAAAGGGGGTAAAATCAAATACTGATGAGTCTTTCTCATCAGAAGAGTATCATTGATAGGGAACATCTATGCAGAACACATCTTTTCCCACAAACACACACATATTGATTGGTGGAATGGAGTATGAGATCAGTTGTATGATCAGGAGTATGCAGGCATCAGCTAGGAATGGACAAAAACCTGTGTGTAGAAGATTTAGCTCTAAGTTCAACAATAGGTCTAGTTCAGAGTTACCATTTGAAGTTGTAAATGAGTTGTTATTGACCTTAGTTGGCAATTCATTTATCAAGACTCTCTAGGAAGGCATGCCTGGCTCCATCCTCAGCCTACATGATGGATAGTACATGATAACTGGTGCCAGAGACAGTGGCACATTCACTATCCTAGGGTGACAATAGCACAAAGAGATTTATTTTTTTATTATGTTCGGTTAACCACCATAGAGTACATCATTAATTTTTGAGGTAGTGCTCAATAATTCAATAGTTGCATATAACACCCAGTGCTCATCATAACACATGCCCTCCATAATACCCATCACCCAGCTACCCCATCCCCCTCTCCCCTCTGAAATCCTCGGTTTGTTTCCCAGAGTCCATAGTCTCTCATGGTTTGTCTCTCTGATTTCCCTCCCTTCAGTTTTCCTCCCTTCCCCATGGTCTGCCATGCTATTCCTTAATGTTCCACATATGAGTGAAACCATATGATAATTGTCTTTGTCTGCTTGACTTATTTCATTCAGCATAATCTCCTCCAGTTCCATCCCTGTTGATGTGAATGTTGGGTATTCATCCTTTCTGACAGCTGAGTAATATTTCATTGTGTATATGGACCACATCTTCTTTATCCATTCATCTATAGAAGGGCATCTCAGCTCCTTCTACACTTTGGCTATTGTGGACATTGCTGCTATGAACATTGGGTATGCATGCCCCTTCTTTTCACTACATCGTATCTTTGGGTAAATACCTAGTAGTACAATTTCTGGGTTGTAGGGTAGCTCTATTTTTAACTTTTTGAAGAAACTCCATACTGTTTTCCAGAGTGACCATACCAACTTGCATTCCCACCAACAGTGTAAGAGGGTTCCCCTTTCTCCACATCCTCACTGACAATCATTGTTTCCTGTCTTGTTGAGTTTTGCAATTCTAACTTGTGTAAGGTGGCATCTCATTGTGGTTTTGATTTGTATTTCCCTGATGGCTAGTGATGGTGAACATTTTTTCATGTGTCTGTTAGCCATTTGTATGTCTTCTTTTGAGAAGTGTCTATTCATGTATTCTGTCCATTTTTTGACTGGATTATTTGTTTTTTGGATGTTGAATTTGTGAAGTTCTTTATGGATCTTGGATACCAACCTTTATCTTTACTGTCATTTGCCAATATCGTCTCCCATTCTGTGAGTTGCCTCTTAGTTTTGTTGACTGTTTCCTTTGCTGTGCAGAAGCTTTTTATTTTGATGAAGTCCCAAAAGTTTATTTTCACTTTTGTTTCCCTTGCTTTTGGAGACATGTCTTGAAAGAAATTGCTGTGGGTGATGTGGAAGGGGTTACTGCCTATGTTCTCCTCTAGGATTTTGATGGATTCCTGTCTCCCACTGAGGTTGCACAAAGACAATTTCGATTGTATTAAAAAATATTTTAATTTTCTTTCCTTTTTGTTTTGTTTTCTTTTCAATATTTCTTTCCTTTTTGTTTTGTTTTCTTTGCAATATTTCACTAGATATGAGAATGTGTGGTAAGGTACCCAAAGTTTAAATTCAAGAAGAAATTAAGAAATTTATGTATGTATTTAATCGTGACTTTTTTGGAGACCATCTGGTTTTCAAAATTTCAAATACTTTAAAAGTAACTTGTCCTTAGTTTTCAGTCCTTTCTAAAAGAGAAGAACAATACCTCATAAAAACATCAAGGAAAATGTACTTGCCATTCATCGTTCCCAACAGAATTTGTTCTTTTCCTAGTACATTGATAGACACTTATGGGATATTGAACAATAAAGCTATACAAAAATATATAAAATATAATTACAAGGTAATTAACTAAAAAAAGGGCATAAGATGTCTTTTGAAATACTTAAGTGGAATAAACAAACTTTAAACTTAATTTTTTTGTTCAAAGTAATTCAAATTTCTACTTTTTCTTTGTCCTGATACAGTAATGTTGATATTTTTTCTCAATGGTACTAAATCCAGAAGGATCTATGTGGCCTTCTGTCTGTATTCAGCATCACAGATACAACATTACCATCCTTTACATTATCTGAGTTAGGACCCTGATGTCATTATTCCCATTACTTTTTTTTATAAAACAAATCCAACATCCTTTAGTTCTAACTAGCAAAATGTATTTTTAGTTCCTCCTTTGTACTAACAGTCAATTATTGATTTTAAAACAACCTTAATCACATTTATTAAAATTGCTTCTTTGATTGTACTTTTTACCTGGTTTAATGTTTCTTAGGACAATTTAAGAATACTTATTTATATAAGACTAATTTTATGTAAACACAGACCTGAGTGTCTCAGTTCTTTTGACTCCGACATATTATATACAACCAGTATAAATATAATTTGCTTTCTACACTGACCACTGAATATAGGATAACTTTATAGCACAGCATTTAATTTTATTATTCTATTGTGGTGAAGCCTTTCACGATACCATCTTTTACCCACTTTAATCTGAACACAAACTAAAATCCTTCTGTTCTCTACAGCATCCACTTTAGATAACTCATTTATCTCACACATTTTTTCTTCTATGCAAGGTGCCTTTTTAAAACTGAATGCCTATCTCCTCATCACCACCTGTAACATAGCTCCTATTTTATAAATTAATAAAGTCAAAGCCATTCAGAAAAATAACAGATAAAAAATATTACAAATAACTAATTAATATTATATTTGTCTCTTTTTGTTGCTGTAGCAAGTTACTACAACTTTAGCAACTTAAAGAGTTTTTATTTATTTATTTTACAGACAGAGATTACAGGTAGGCAGAGAGGCAGGCAGAGAGAGAGAGGAGGAAGCAGGCTTCCCGCTGAGCAGAGAGCCTGATGCGGGGCTCGATCCCAGGACCCTGGGATCTGACCTGAGCTGAAGTCAGAGGCTTTAACCCACTGAGCCACCCAGGTGCCCCCAACTAGCAACCTAAAAAGAAGATAAATTTTGTATATCACGGTACTGAAGCTATGAAATCTGAAATCACTCAGCTGACTCCCAGCTCTAGGTTCTACAAAGCTGAGATCAAGCTGTGGGCAAGGCTATATTCCTTTCTGGAGTCTTTCAGCATGAATCTGTTTCCAAGCTTATTTAGACTGTTGAAGAATTTGGTACCATTTGTTGTAGGACTAAGGTTCACATTCCCTTGCAGGTTGCTAGTCAGGGAGATTTTCGGCTACCTGATGCTACCATGTTCCTATTCTTATGGCCACTTCCTCTGTCTTCAAAGCCAAAAACTGCAGGCTGAGTCTTTCCTCCACTCAGAATCTCTCTGCTCTTTCCTTTTGCTTCGTGTCTTCTGTTTTTCAAGCCTGAGAAAGCTGTCCACATTTTTACCAGTGCATGTGGTTAGATTAGGCCAACCCAGATAATACAAAATAATCTCCATGCCGCAAAGCTCATAACCTTAACATATTTTCAAATTCCTTCTTGCTATGTATATTAGACATTTGTAAGTTCTGTGGACATCTTTGGGAGGTCCTTATTTTGACTATAACAATTATGTTCAAGAAAAAAGTATTTTTGAAAAATATTCAAAAGTGGGAAGAAAAGGTTAATAGAATACACACACATATTTGTGTGTGTAAGTAACTGTTTGTTAATGATTGTCTCTAATTCTGACTCTCATTTGATATTTCCATACCTGTTATTCCAGCAAAATAATTTTATGGATTAATCCATACTTTAATGGAAAATTTTAAAGTGTTCTGGTTGAAAATGTTAGTTTTATAAAAATTCCTGTTAATACCACCTTATATTTGTTCCTCTATTTTATTTTCTTCAAATCACATTGTTCTTTACTATCTTTCAGACTTTTGATCATCCATCACGCTTTCCTTCCTTCTAATAGTTTCTTCCTAAACCTCACATATTTTTTGCAGGCATCTGACTTCTAGTCTTTGTTTATAAATTTTTCCTGTTCTTTTTAGCTTTCCCAGTACTGTTGAAGCTACACATAGTTCCACTAGCTTTTTCAAAAGTACCAATTTTATATTTAAAAAGTTATAGCATTATGAATGCTATCCAAATCACTCTAAGACTTATTTTTATGTATAAAATTTTCTCCATTCTTCATATTTCCTACTATGTTTTAGTGTTTTATATACTCACTACTCAACAAATTTTGACTGGTGAGTTTGAAAGAAACAAAACAAAACAAAACAAAACAAAGCAAAAAAAACCAAAGGCATGAGTAGCTTGGCCCCTATTTTTCTTGCCTATTCTGAAGAGAGTTCACCTTGCTGTGGCATATCATAAGCTTAGTCCCATCTCTGCAGCCCAGGCCTCAGTATGTGTAGCTGTCCCTATAAGTCAGCAGAAAGCTTGGCACTTGGAAAGCCACTTCTCCCATAGGAAGAGTTCCACCTCTAATTCTGTGATGTTTGACCCCCATTAGCCACATTTTTTTAACATCTTAATTTTATTTTGTATTTGTCAGTGTTCCAAGACTCTTGTTTATGCACCCACCCAGTGCTCCATGCAAATGTGCCTTTCTTAATACCCACCACTAGGCTCACCCATTCTGCTACCCCCCTCCCCTCCAAAACCCTCAGTTTGTTTCTTAGATTCCACAGTCTGTCATGCTTCATCTCCCCCTCCTGTTTACCCCAATTCACTTTTCCTTTCATTCTCCTAGTGTCCTCCATGTTATTCCTATGCTCCACAAGTAAGTGAAACCATATGATAATTGACTTTCTCTGCTTGACTTATTTCACTCGACATAATCTCCTCCAGTCCTGTCCATGTTGATACAAAAGTTGGGTATTCCTCCTTTATGATGGAGGCATAATACTCTATTGTATATATGGACCATATCTTCTTTATCCATTCATCTGTTGAAGGGCATCTTGGCTCTTTTCACAATTTGGCACTTGTGGCCATTGCTGCTACGAACATTGGGGTATATATGGCCCTTCTTTTCACTACATCTGTATATTTGGGGTAAATACCCAGTAGTGCAATTACAGGGTCATATGGTAGCTCTTTTTTTAATTTTTTCAGGAATTTCTACAGTGTTTTTCAAAGTGATTGAGCCAACTTGCACTCCCACCAATAATGTAAGAGTGTTCCCCTTTCTCCACATTCTTTCCAACAGTTGTTTCTTGTCTTGATAATTTTGGCCATTCTAACTGGTGTAAGGTGGTATCTCAATGTGGTTTTGAGTTTCCTTAATGGCTAATCATGATGAACATCTTTTCATGTGTCTGTTAGCCATTTGTATGTCTTCTTTGGAGAAGTGTCTGTTCACTGTTCATGTCTTCTGCCCATTTTTTGACATGATTATGTTTTTTTGGGTGTTGAGCTTGAGGAGTTCTTTATAGATCTTGGATATCAGCCTTTTGTCTATAGTGTCATTTGTAAATATCTTCTCCCATTCTGTGGGTTACCTCTTTGTTTTGTTGACTGTTTCCTTTGCTGTGCAGAAGCTTTTTATCTTGATGGCTCATTTTGGCTGGGTTTTTCTTTTTCTTTTTTTTTTTCTCATCTTTTATTTTTGTCAGTCTTTCTGTTTGTTCGTTTTTGTTTATGTTCTTCATAATCTTACTTTGGGGGCTCATTTTGGCTGGGTATTTTCCTTTTTTTCCCCCTTATTTTGCTTTTTCTTTTTTCTTTTTTCTTTTTCTTTCTGGTGGTGACTTCTGATTGCTCCAGAACTTTCCAAGGGGCACCTTGACTGGATCGTGGTTGATACATTCAGCTATATATCCCTCTCAGCCACATCTCACCAAAATGACTAGAAAGAGAAACACCCAACAGAGGGAAAATTTCAGAGACTGTGACCTCTGCCACAGAACTATTGGATATAGACATAAACAATATGTTGGAAATGGAATTCAGGGTAACAGTTATCCAGCCAATGGCTAGGTTGGAGAAGACCATTAGTGGGGACATAGAATCTCTAAGGCTGAAAGTGAGAGTTGATCTGGCAAAAGTTAAAAATGCTATCAATGAGATCCAATCTAATCACTCTAACACCTAGGGTAAATGCAGAAGATCTAATTAGTGATCTAGAAGACACACTGAGAGAAAAGAAGGATCAGGATGAGGGCTGGAACAAACAGCTTAGAAACCATGAAAACAGAAGTAAGGAAATAAATAATGCCATGAAATGATCCAGTGTCAGAATTATTGTGATCCCTGAAGGGGTGGAGAAAGAGAGAAGACTAGACGATATAGTTGAACAAATACTGGATGAAAATTTCCCTAATTTAGGGAAAGGAACAAGTGTTCATATCCTAGAGGAAGAGAAGACACCACAAATATCAATGAGTCTAGAAAGACCTCCAGACACTTAACTGTGAATTTCACAAATCATAAATTCAGAGAGGAGGTCTTAAGCACAGCTAAGGGGAAGAGATTACCTCCATACAGAGGAAGGACCATCAGAATAACAGCAGAACTGTCCACAGAAACCTGGCAAGCCAGAAAGGGCTGGCAAGACATATTCAGGGCACTAAACAAGAAGATGCAGCCACATTTTTTTGCTTTATTTCCCTATTTGGTTGTGAATCTGTGGAGGGAAAATGGTACCATTTCTTAGATCTCTACATACCCCAAAATGTACAAATAATCATTGTGGAGGAGAGACAGAGCATACATTCTTTAGTACCTTCTCTGTGAACAGGCATTTAAATAGTGATTACATATGAATTGGATCATTAAATCCTAAAAGTGACATTAGGAGTTAATTATTGTCTGTATTTTAATGATGAGAATAAAGATAATTTCAGAGATGTGCCAACAGTCACAGACATAGGGAAACCCAGGACTTGGGTGGGAAGCCATCTCAGCTTGACAAAAAGACCATACTATTTTTACTTCACCTTCTTCAAGAATTTACATACATTTTTATTTTGATGGTTGTACAATAAGTAGGTACTATATTATTCAAACAAAATCATTTTATCTATTATTATTTGTAACTCACTTTATATTCAGATAGTTTCTTATTAGTTTTTTCCTTGTACACATTATCTAGCAATTCCCTTTAGATTTGTTTATTGATAAAAGTTATTTTAGTTGTAAACAGCAAAACTAAGTCTGGACATTTAAAGCATAAAATGCAATTTTTGGAGTAAAAATGAAATAGTTTACATGATCAAAGGAACTTTTGAAAGCTAAGCCTTCTGAAGGACAGGTAGCAGGTTAACTTCTAGGCAATAAGAATATTTATAGATCTCTTTTCAAGAGATCTCTCAATAAAAAGATTTAGATTCAAGTACTCCTGGATTTTATTTCTCTTTTTCATGTTTTAATATACTTGAACAGAGCATAATAGCCCAAATTTGAGTCATACATTTATTTGCCCCTTGACTTATGAACCACCAATGTGGAAAAGTAAAATCTTGTTTGTAAACTTGCCCAGTGGAGATTTGCTCATATGGATGGAGTACCAATTCCACTGTAAGCCAAATAATCACTTCAAGTACAACCTACACTGAATAAAATACCCACATGAATTATAAGCCAGTTTTTATTTCAGACATACATAGCTATCAAAGCTTCATTCTTCACTTAAATATTCATTGATATGAGAAAACAGTGCTATTTGAAAATAAATTTAACCCATAATAGAAAGGATGCAGTGTTATAAATTTGTAAATGGAGATAACATTCCTAGATTTATGGAACTAAATCAGATTGTCTACTTACGTCTTTAGAGAAGTCTATTTTCTACATTTTATTTTCTTGTTAAATATTTATTGTGGCTTCAGTGTTACTCTAGAATGGCACTATAACTTATAAAAAACTCATTATGTAAGACAGTACACACGACAAACCAAAGAAATTGACCACCTACTTCAGATTTTCTGAATGTATTTTATTGTCCAAAGTCATGGTTTATATAATCTGATAAGAAATATGCCTTAAGGTATTTCATAAAGTGAAAGGACAAGCAAAGGTATTAGTTAAGGGATACATAATAGTAATGACAATATTTTATTTATCATATTAAAGTCTCTCTTTTTTATCATTATACCAACATCCAACATCTTACACTGGCTATCTGGGTGAAGTAAATGGCATTTTATAAACTTTTTAATATAAATGTTTATAGAAACTTTGCTATACATAGTACATATGCTTTCCTTAAATAATATTTCACATTTGTTATGTTATGCCATATTTTTCATATTGCTAATTATTGCATTAATGGAGAATAAAGTACGCTTATCTAAAATTCTCCATCTTCTTTTGAATAATTATTTAAAAATCTAGGCAAAATTAGAAAATCAAACAAAAATTTCTGGAAAGCCAAAGACATTTTTCTACATGGCACAGAATGTCTTAATTACTACTATTGTCTTTCAATATTCAGGCATTTAAAAAGAAATTATTTATTTGAGAGGGACAAAGAGAAAGAATAGAAGGTGGGGTAGATGGTAAGGGAGAGAGAAATCGTAAGCAGATTCACAGCTGAGTGTGGAGCCCAATATGCAACTCAATCTCATGACCCTGAGATCATGACCTAAGCCAAAACCAAGAGTTGGGCACTTAATGGAATGTGCCTCCCAGGCTCTCCCAGTGCCTTTTATGATAGAGAATTATTAGGAATTTAGCTGTCTTCACAGACACTTGTTATTTTTTTTATTTGACAAGTATATACCATTTCTCTGTGCTAGTTGTTATTTTAAGAGTTTCTTATGTATGAGGGTAATAGTTTTATTAAGTATCTATTCTATAGATACTGAGGTTACTAATGCACAGAGTTTAAGTTATTTGCCCAAGTGTCAAAAAAAGGCATAGCATTTATATAGATATATAAGATGCAAATTAAACTATGCCTGAAAACTGGAAAAAGCTAAACAGAGTGAAGGTTAAACACTTTTGTTCTATTCATTTATATTTATTCCTCTTTAGGACAATTATCTTATTAATTTCCATAATATTTTTATCATTATAGTGAATTGTTATCCTTAATGAGATATTCCACTAACTATAAATTGATATATAATGGTATTAAAGCCATTAAATTTTTATTGTAATAAATGGTATAAAAATGGATTCATTTTTATAGTAAAAATTATAATTTCTCTACTTCTGATGCTAGAAAAAGAACTGCCATTAAAATACATAATTGAAGAAAATAAAGTTACATGTTTAAGTGCCACTTTAAATATTCTTGCATACATTTTCATTGATCTCAAACTCACCTTATTTTTCCTTGTTTTCAAGTGTCTCTTCCTTTTTTTTCTTTAATGTATGCAACTGTATACCTTGATATAGTTTTGTTCCTTCTTTTTTCTTCTGAAAGAGATCAACAATGTTTATTTCCAAATTCATTTATGTGTAAAGACCAAGAAATGCAATGCATTGTATTTAAAATATTCCTATTTAGTTGTATTACTAAGAAATTGCATTTGTATTTCTCAAGAGCACCATAAACATTCCACACTTTAGAATGTTTATTCATGACATTTGTCCAATGTCTGATGAAAATGTGACTACATACCTTCCATATCTGAGGCTTCACTTTATTAGGCACACTTAAACAAGTCTTTTAAAAATAAAATAAAATAAAATAGCTTGGGCCATCCCTTTATATACTGTATAAAACCAGCAATTTCTTGTGTGCTACAGTTAGAATGGTATTCACTTGAAACTTCTAATACCTTCTTTAATTAAACATTGTCTTATGGATCTGTTTTTCTCCTCATCACTAGAACTGATATCCTTTTTAAGAATAAAATTGTCAATTCCGACCCTGCAATTAATAACATTTTAGAGCAAAGCTCAACAGACGTCAGACTTAAAAAACTTAGACACCTTGAAATCTCTAATTAAAAAAGCTAGCATAATTTACCAACAGAAATACTGAATTTTAATTTTGCCAAGAGGTAGCTTTAGGGCATCATTTAATCCAATAGATTGCCATCCAAACAACTATCAAATCAAAGGCTATTAGCTAATACTCAGTAGGAAACTGAAGGTTTGAAAAGTTTCCTAAAACAGCCCTGAGGTGAAGATTGATGATTATTTTATCTAAACAAATATGAGTGAGATTTATTTTCTTTAGTGTCTTTGTGACCAGAACATCAAAGGCTATGGATTTATTACTCTGTAATCTGTTTTCAGTATGAAAAAGATATGGTGAGAAAAATTTCTAGAGAGAGAATTTAACTGCCCTTGAGATTCTATTAAATTTCCAGATATAGAAATTTCTACCCAGGACTCATTATGTAAATATACTCATTATGTGAAACACTGAATTAAGACCTATATATGCCCTTATTTTGCCCCCCAAAAAACAATTTTTTTTCTATTTTCTAATTTTCTAAGTAAGCAATCTTGAGTGAAAAACAATAAAAATCAGAAGTTATTTATTGACAGTGTTATTATATATAAAGATACACCTTAATGAATCATAAAGTTCTGATTTGTTACTGCCATAGTACAGTTTTCCTAAAGACTTTCAGGATAAGGCAGAACTGGTTACTTAAGCATACTTTGAGCATTAATTCTTCAATACCTACTTTGATTTTTAAAAATGGTTTAGTACCTTTAAAGCCCAGAAAGCTCCAGACAATGATGATACTGCTGGCAGATTCTGCTGACGCCCCACTTCCTCTTGGTCCTTAGAATTTCTAACCATGTTTGCTTTGCTTCCAGCTGCCACCACCTGTGTCCTTCTGCTGTTGGACTTTTCTGGCTGACAGAGCCTGCTCTGCTAACAGGCAAGGCATGTAAGAAGTGTTTTACTCCCACCCCTTAGAAGCGTTCCAAAAATGATTGACAAAACCCAAATTAGGAAAGTACTCTACTAAAAGCGATTAAAATTCTATTAGAGTCTGAACTAAAATGGTCTTACATTTCTCCTCTGCTTGACTGAATTCTATCTTATAAAAACACTGAATTAGAAGTATCTTTCTAATTTTAGGCCCCTCACATCCCTTTTCTTAATGTACTTATTTTAGTAAATATGTCAGGTGAAATACCGTATGATTTCATTCATATGTGGAATTTAAGAAACAAAAAAAGATGAACATAGAAGGGGGGAAAAAGAGAAAAAAACTGTAAGAGACTCTTAATTATAGGGGCACCTGGGTGGTGTAAGTCGGTTATCCAACTCTTGGTTGCAGCTCAGGTCATGATCTTAGGTAATGATCTTAGGATCCTGATCTCAGGGTCCTAAAATTGAACCCCACTTCAGGCTCTGTGTTCTGCACTCAGCATGGAGTCTACTTGAGACTTTCTCTCCTTCTGCCTATCTTCCCCACGCCGCCCCCCCGCATTCTCTCTCTCAAATAAGTAAGTAAATAAATCTTAAGAAAGAGACTTTCTTAACTTCAGAGAATGAACTGAAGGTGGCTAGAGGGGCAGTGGCTGGGGGGATGGGCTAAATGGGTGATGGGTTTGAAGGAGTGCACTTGCTGTGATGAGCACTGGGTGTTATATATAAGCGATGAAACATGAATTCTACTCCTGAAACCAATATTACACCGTATATTAACTAACTAGAATCTAAATTTTAAAAATTTGAAGAAAAAATATAAAATATGTAATTGTAAATCTTCCCTCTGCCTCTTTGAGATGTTATTTTTTCAATGTATATATGTATATAATATACATATGTATATAAGACTAGCTTTATATCAACTACATTAGTTGTGGGCCTCTATATTTGTGGATTTACATATGTGTTTTTAAAATTCTTTCCAACTTTCTCCATATTCCAAATGATATAAACTGAATAAGTATTACATTTTTAATCAGAAAAAAAACCTTAAATGTTAGATATTCCCCCCAAAATACAATTTTTATAAAAAAAGAAGGAAAGATTTTTAGAGTTGGAGATTTTTTATAATATCAAAACAAATTTTCACTATTTAATAGCTTTTTATGTTATAAAAGATAAGTTAGTATTTTAAAATTATAAAATTTATAATTAAAATTATAATTATAAAATTATATAATTTTTTAAAATTAAACACAATTATTTCTCAATAATATCTCAAATGAATAAGGAAATAGGGTCAGGGTCATAGCATGGCTGGAGATAGAACTAATTATCACACCAGGATGAAATTTCTTCAAATGATGCTTTTTAAGTTAGAAAGTATTTTTAAGAGTATTTTAAAGTTTTGTTACAAAGTATCATAAACAAGGAAATAACAGCCAAAAGCAATGCCTATACTGTGCTTTCTTTGTATATTTTAATGTGCTTAGAATACAAACTATTTCTGTTTAGCTGATCAAAGCTGTTTTGGGTTTCTTTTAAGGTGGCAGAATTTCACCTGTGAATTTTTATAGAAGCCTGGGGAAACACTCAGCAGGATCTAACTTTTTGTTGTGGGTAAAAAACATTTTCCCTTTATCTGAAAGTTTGTTCTTTATTTGGTAGAAGGAATCCCCTGGTGAGGTGAATTTTAGCAGGAAAAAATACAATAAAATATACATTTTGAGAATGGAAGACATCACAGTAAAGAGTGCACAATTGAAGATTTATTCATCATCTATATTATCCAGAGTAATGTTCTCTTTTTGAGGTAAATGATAGAATTTTGCAAAAGTGTACTTGAATATGAACCATTTATCTGTCTTTATTTTATAGTGGTGTTTATGGAACTTTACATCATGTTGAGTTTTAAACTGATTCCATCCTCCCTCCTTTTGTTTAATTATTGTACAGTAATATTCACTACATATTCAGTCTTATAAGTCTGATAGAGTAAAATATTCAGACACAATTCACATAATTTACAAAAGGTATGCCTTCCAATTTGAAGACAGGCTTTTTTTGTTTTTAGTTTCAAATGGAACATCAGCCCCATACCTCAGAATCTGACCTTGTTTGGAAATAAGGTCAATGGAAGTGTAATTAGTTGAGATGAGATCATGGTGGAGTAGGATGGCCCCCCCTCCCTTTCATTCTTATATGATGGATGTCCTTACAGAAAAAGAGAATTTGGACACAAATGAAAGGAGGATGCCATGTGAAGATTGGACTTAGGTTGCCACAAGCCAGGAAAGATTGGGGCAAACAACCAGAATCTAGGAGACAAGTATGTAACAGATCCTTCCCTAGTTCCTTTAGAGGGAGTAAGGCCCCACTCCCACCCTGATCTCAGACTTCCAGCCTCTAGAACTGAGATGATACATTTCTTTTGTTTGAGCCACTCAGTTATAGGACTCTGTTACAGCAGCCCCAGCAAACTTATTCAATTATAGATAGAATAAAGTAAATGCCAGGGAAAAGTATTTTAAAATTTTAAAGTTTTACAAGTATTAAGTAGATGTTACCATAGACAGAGCAAGTTTGCTATGCGTATTTAATCCATGACAGTTCTGACTGATACATAGCTCTTCTCAAAGTAGTATACATGGACAGATGTAACAGTATATGTAATCACATCCAGAGAGTGACTTTTTTTTTTAAGGTTTCTTTTTTTTTTAAGATTTTTATTTATTTATTTGACAGACAGATCACAAGTAGGCAGAGAAGCAGGCAGAGAGAGAGGTAGGGAAATAGGCTCCCTGCTGAGCAGAGAGCCCAATGTGGGGCTCGATCCCAGTACTCTGGGATCATGACCTGAGCCAAAGGCAGAGGCTTTAACCCACTGAGCCCCTAAGGTTTCATTTTTGAATCATCTCCATACTCAAGGTGGGACTTGAACTCATAATCCTAAAGTCAAGAGTCACATGAACATGCCAGATGCCCCTAGACAATTACTTTATGAGTCCCAAAGATATACATAAAAGTATATCTTTCAGGGGGTTAAAACACTCAAAGACATTGCCCAAATTTCTAAAACTATGGTAGATTTTAAACTTTGCATCATTTTATTGCTGTGACTCAGCACATAATTAGTAGGCCTTTTACTACAACTTTCTTCCCAGATGATTAAGAATGAAGTTTCTAGTTTCTTCCATGTCAATGAGTAGCAATTATGTTAAAAATAAAAAAAAATGCTGATCAAGGGATGAGTCAATCAGCTTCAAAGAAATTTAAGAAAAATAAATGTATTTATGAAAAATGAGCAGCTCCTAGTCAGCACACATGAAGATGAATTATTCTGTGTTATGTGAAATATCACCACAGGGACCAATTCCACTGAACTGTGAGAATGGTGGGGAGAAAGAGGGTGGCTCCTGAGGACCCCTGGTAGTTCTGTAATTTAATAAGATAAAATATTGATGAGTGTGTCAGATCTCTTAGTGTTAAGATATCGCTGTTCTAACCAGTACATCATATCACACTCATTTAAAATCCAATTTGCCAAAAAAAGATGTCTCACCAATAGTCATCTATACTTACTTGACAAGATATTGATAAAAAGGTCCCAAATCCTCTATTTTTAAATGCACTAAGACTTCATTTATCAACATCCACATTTCTAAAATAGATGAAATTTGAATTGTTCAAATAATTCTGAGACAAAAATTAAACTAACAAAACTTGATGTCTATCTTGATAAAATATTTTTAATAATTATAATGTAGGATATGACCATTCATTCGATTAATGTAGCTATGCCATTGTTTTTAATATTCATATGTATTTGTATCTAGAATTCAGTCTAAAAAGTATAGGTGAGTTAGCAGGGTAGGTATAAAAGCTAAAAATGCCACCATGGTGTGCCCTAAATTACAAAAATTATTTTTTCCTTTTTATGTTCTCTTTATAAATAGTATTTCATTGTATCCTATTTTCTGTCACAAAGATGTTAGTGCTGATTGAAGAGGGAGAAGTTTATTCTTGCTTACTGGCCCTCTGATTCAACATTCCTTTAATGATCAGCAAGACCCTGCATCTACAACATCCCATTGCCTGTCACATATAGAAGCTTCTGGTTACTCACAAATCTGTGCTCAACTTACAATTTGAACCTATGATGGACAGTTTTATTTATTTGATATTTCTCTTTCTCTTTTTATTTATTTATTTACTTATTTGACAGAGAGAGACACAGGGAGAGAGGGAACACAAGCAGGGGGAGTGGGAGAGGGAGAAGCAGACTTCCCGCCAAACAGGGACCCGATGCAGGCCTCCATCCTAGGAATCTGGGATCGCGACCCGAGCCAAAGGCAGATGCTTAATGATTCTCTATTTGTGCTTTTTAGTTGAGGTTAAAATACATTCAGAAAGTGAAAGATGCAAATCCTAATCATACACAGGCAGATGAGTACTTACACGTGTAATCACCATCCAGATCCTGATATAGAATACTTAGGTCAACAAAGAGCATTACCTCATGCTCAGTTTCAGTCAATAACCAACTCTGTCCTATCCTTGGAAGATTTTATGCTGATTTGTACCATTATCAATTACTTTGGCCCATTCACAAACATAACTCTTAATTAGGACAGAGAAGATTGGGTTGTTTGTCAGGTTGTCTTCATAGAACAATTAATCCCAGTTATACCTAACCACAGACTGGAAATTCCTTAGTAAAATGCATTGTTGTGTTACTCCAGCGCTGATCCTGTTAAAAATAGGACTTGAAATGTCAGAGCAAGACACATATGTAACAACATTCCTGTTCCTTGTATCACTGTAACCTGTACCTGAGAAGAAAAAGAACAAAAATCCTCTAGAAAAACCATCCGTGGGACATGGGCAAATGCCTATTGTTGGAAAATGTCCAATTGCAACAAGTTTACCTTGTGAATTTAATGGAATATTACTTCAGAGAGGAAATTTCCTTGACTTCATCGTTTGAGGAGCCTTGTGAACACAGTTTCCATGTCCCGCCTTCTCACTGACATGTGGGTAAGCTATTCACTCACAGAATCTTCAAGAAAAACAAGAAGCCTGCATTTATAAATGCTTTATGTTTGTATATTTTGGATCAATATTTGTAGAGTTGTGGCTGGAGTTTTAATGCACAAGCAGAAATAAAACATTTGGCCTTTAAACTGCTCAGAGAAAGCTGAGATCTCTACTTTCAGTAGGAACACTGAAAAGGATGCCCTTTAAGGAAGGGAGCCTGGAAGTGCCCTATCATCTAAGGAAGCAACAAAGAAATATCCTGGTTGATGCCTACTCTGAGTTTTGGTAGATGGAAAATATTAGTTTTTCTTGAAAAATAAAGTTAAAAAAAAAAAAAAAAAGGTCTGCAAAGGCAGTCCCAGCAAAGAAAATGGTATTAAAATATGGCCACAAGACACATGAAAATGAAAAAGCAAATAAAAAAATGAAAAAATAAAGACTGAAATCATACTATAGCAATACATTTTTGAATAATATAAACAGATAAATACTCAGACTAAAACAACTCTGTTATATAGTTGCTCTTAATCCTTATGACTGTGACTATATTAAGATATCATGTTCTAATTGTGTTTTATTACAGGACTAAAGGGATTTTGCAGATAAAATTACAAACCAGTTAACTGAGTTTGTTTTTGTTTTTGTTTTTGTTTTTTGGTAAAGGGATTATCTTAGTGGGCCTACTATAATCACATGCTTTTAAAGAAGAATCTTTTTTTTTTTTTTTTTTAAGATTTTATTTATTTGTTTGACAGAGAGAAAGATCACAAGTAGGCAGAGAGGCAGGCGGCAGGGCGGGGGGAGGGGCGGTGGCGCGGGGCAGAGAGCCCTATGCAGGGCTTGATCCTAGGACACTGAGACCATGTCCTGAGCCAAAGGCAGAGGCTTAACCCACTGAGCCACCTAGGCTCCCCTAAAGAAGAATCTCCTTTCAATTATCATATGATCTCTCTGATATGAGGAATCTGAGAGGCAGGGCAGGGGCTAATACCGGGTAGGGAGGGAAAAAATGAAACAAGATTGGATCAGGAAGGAGACAAACCGTAAGAGACTCTTAATCTCACAAAACAAACTGAGGGTTGCTGGGGGAGGGAGCTATGGAGAGGGTGGTTGGGTTATGGACATTGGGGAGGGTATGTGCTATGGTGAGTGCTGTGAAATGTGTAAGACTGATGATTCACAGACTCGTACCCCTGAAACAAATAATACATTATATGTTTTTTAAAAAAAGAAGAATCTTCTTTGATGGGAATCAGCAGAGTCAGAATTCAAGTGTGAGAAAGAGTTGGCATGTCATTGCTGCTTTTAAGATGAAGGGAGCTACAAAAGAAGGAATGCGAGCTGCCTCTGGAGGGTGAAGAGTGGCCCACGGCTGACAATCATCAAGGATTAGGATCCTCAGTTTCATAAGGACTTAATTCTTCCAAATACCTGAATGAGGGTGGAAGCAGAATTTTCCCCAGAGCCTCCTGTTAAAAGTCCAATTAGACCAAGACTTTAAGTTTAGCTTTTGAAGACTGCAAGCAGAAAATTCAATAGAGCCCGCCCTCACTTCTGACCTACACAACTGTGAGATAATAACTGGATATTGTTTTATGTTCCTAAGTTTGTGGTAGTTCACTGTAAAACAGAAGAAAACTAGTACAACAGTAAAAGAGTTTAGTGTTATTAATAATAATAACAATGATAAATAGCCAAAAAAAAAAAAAAATAGCCCACCAGGGTAATTAAAGAGGCACAATGATAATGTGCTCCAAATAACCTGGAATAATAAAAAATAACTAATAGACCATAATTATATTTTATTATTAAATAAATGAAAGAAAGAATATGGATTATAACAGGAGAAAAAGTCCACCATGACAAAATAAGGGCTCATTTGACAAAAGATTTAAGTAAAACAACTAGAATGAAAACAAGTTGCAGTCTTCAACATTTAATAGCCATTAGCAAAAAAAAAAAAGAAAAAAAAGAAAAAAGAATAGCCATGAGTTTGTTGAAAGATAGAAAACTTTAAAAGACAGAATTGGCAGGCACAAAGTTAAAGTGGGAGAAATCATCTGGATGGAAAAGAAATGTGTAAGATCAAACAAGGACAAAAATATACTGTTAGTTTGAGAAGACTTAAGGAGGTCTTCGAGGAGAGGCATTAAATAATACATCTGTGATGGCTCATTTTAATGCGTCGACCTGACTGGAATAAGGGATGCCCAGACAGCTGGTAAATTATTATTTCTGCTTGTGGCTATGAGGGTGCTTCCAGAAGAGATTAGCATTTGAACTGGAACAATGACTAAAGGAGATTGTCCTCACCACTGCAGGTTGGTATCATATCTGTTGAGGGCCATGCATAGAACAAAAGTTAGAGATAAGGATGAATAGCATTTTTGCTTGAGCTGAGATATACATCTCCTCCTGCCCCCAGACACTGGCACTCCTTCTTGGATCTTTGAACTCAGATCTTTACTTACACCATTCAGCCCCCCGTTTCAGTGCTTTTGGACTTGGACTTAACACCATTAGCTCCTCCGGTTCACAGACCTTCTGACTCAGATTGAATTACACCACCATCTCCCTCATTCTCCAGGTTACAGATGACAGATTGTGGGACTTCTCTACCCCCTAATGATATGAACCAATTTCCTATAATAAGTATATATATATATATATATATATATATATATATATATATCCATTTATCTATCATCTATCTATCTACCTATCATCTATCTATCAGCAATCATCTTCTATTAGTTCTGTTTTTTGGAAAACACTGACTAATATGACATCCATATAAAGGTGTTAAAAACAAATGCTGGTATGGAATCAGTTCTCTTTAAATACTTTTTACAAGGATAAAATTTAAATTACTTAAGATCAATTTCAATTTTTGTGTTTATGTTAGATTAAGTGGCTAGGGACAGAAGAATAAAAAATTTAATACATTTTTTTGTAAAATGCTCCATTAAATATTAGTGCAAAACTAATATGTAATTAAATAAATTTGAAATGAGCTGAAATAATAGCAGAGTTAAGAGCCTTCAAAATTTGGAAGATATTATATCATATTTAACAGGAATGAAAAAGGATCACTCTGAGATCTTAAATATATATCCAAGATTATACTGTTAGAGATTCTCAACCATAAATTAACTCTTTAGCTTGAAGAAAAGATTTTCAGACAAGCTAAATTAGATATTTAAAATGAAAACAAAAAACCTAAATTAGATATTTAATATGAAAACAAAAAAAGTTTCCATTGCATAGGATGACTGAGTTTATATTTGTGGCAGTCAATTTAAAATCAAATAATTTCCAAACCACAAAATCTTAAACAGAAAAGTTGTAACCACAAACAATCTAGATTTTTAACATTCATTGAACATTTTCTGGGAGTAGTTAATATGACATGTATTACAAAGTAAATAAGCAAGAAGACCTCACAAATTTATTGTTTGTTTTGCTTGTTTTGATTGTCTTCCATTTATTTCTCTACATCAGGGAGGTAGGAAAATTACTTTTTATTAATGAATAAAATGCATTTGCCCCTGATAGTTGGATTTAAAAAAAGAACACCCAAATCCTGAATTCACTGGTTTACACAAAGAGAATAACTGAAGATTTTCTGTCTGCGGGGAAAGTTAGCTTAATGAAGAATATTATACTGTGCTTTCCCTAAGGAAGATTTTGCCAGCAGTAACCTGAAATCACTCTCCTCAGATATAATTCAGAATTCCTCAGTAACAGGAAAGGACTTCACTCTTTCTAGATTTAGAAAGATATGGTGTAAGAAACTTTTCATTGTAAAGAATCTAGACAGAATAATCAATCAATTACCAATTCAACTGGATAGTGAAGATCTTCAGTTACTAATTAAAAAGTAGTTATTGACCTAATAAATCTATATTAATTTTTCCAAATTTCTTAAAATATGTCTAAGTGTGGCCTTATGTAATGATAATTCACTTTTGCAATAATAATTACTATTCCTCTAAGTTTAAAAAAACAACTCTTAAAGCCAAGTTTCTGTTTCAGTTAATTTAATAACTTACATGAGTTACACTGAGTGTATGAAATCTAGTTATGCTGGGTTTTTCACTTGGGCCTTCCTATGGAAAAAACGCTATTAAATAGTTCTGGCATATGACTATCAGACCTTTTCTTTTCTATGTTCAAACCACTCTTTCTTTGTTTGGTAGGCTGAATTGGAATGAAAGGACATGAATTGAATATTTCATACTGTGCTAGTATGTATAATTCATGACCAAACTCTTCAAAAAGAAATAGATAGGAAGTACTGAAAGCTATAAGTGAAATATTTTTCTACTTAACAGAGGCACAGCATAAAGATCTTTAAAGTCTTATCTGCACTGATACCAGGAAGAATTATGAAACATAACAAGCCACTAAAAAAGAATCAAAGAGAGACAGAAAGGGGAACAAAAGAGAAAGAAAGGCAGAAAAAGAAGTAAACAGAAAATAGGTAACTCTTCATGTGAATCGCAGAAATAGTTTTCTCTCAAGTAATATATGAAAATGTTCACAAGCTTTGGCTCAAGACATGTTAGTCTGTTATTTACTGCATCCTTTTCTGTTGTGAGTGTAAGGTGAGGGATCAACTGTTTAAAACAGGACTTTCCAAAATATGTTTTTCAAAAACAGAATTAAGGATGAGTGTGGTCAGTTTTTTCATTGATTTTATTATTGATAGATTGATTGATTCCACAAATCTTTATTGAGTGATCACTGTTTAACTAACCTTGTGGTAGTTGTTAGGGGTCTAGGTTTTATAAGCGTAGTAATTACATGTATCATTTCTCACCCAAACTTGGACACTTTGAGCGTCTGTGAAAGAGGATACTGATACAGTTAAAAATGAGGCTGTTTCTGGAAAAGCAAGGTATATAAACACCCCACTTATAAGACTTGCTCTTTTGACTTTTTTCTAAGTTATATCATTGTACTACAAAATGAACATAAAGCTATAAAGTAAAATGACACATTTTTAATGGGAGCAGCTCCAGTATAGCTAAAGGAGAAAGGATAACTGACCAAGGGCTAGGAGGTCATGGAAACTGTTTTAGATGTAGTAACTTAAAACTGGAGAAAGTGTTAAACTAGAATCGTGTAGTAATTATCAGGCTTAGTAAAACACTAAAAATATATTTGAAGCTCCCAACCAAATAAATCACCCAGAATAGGAAGATATTATATAATACCTTCACAAGAAATAAATGAAACTTTGTGGTCTGTGTTCCCCAAGTCATATAGTAGGGAGAAAGGAATGCCTAGTCTGCACCATGGGTTCGAATTATTATGAAAACCTGCGAACATACCACTGAAATATGTTATCTTGATGAAGTAATCTAATCTGGATTAATAATAGCTACCACAAGTGTTTCCAATTATAAATAGAACAGACAGTAGTTCTGCACCACCTTTCTCTGAAATAGAGACCCTGTTACCTGAAAACAAGTTTAAGGCACACTTTGTTATTTCTCTTGGACAACCCCTCACTTCCAGTTCCAGTCAGGCAGTTAAACAAGGACAGAAGATCTGCCTACTTCTTCTACCCTTAAAAAGATGTTTAGAATTCTTTCTTTTTCTTTCTTTTTTTTTTTTTAAGATTTATTATTTTAGAGCAACAGAGAGAGGGTGTGAGTGTGAGCTGGGGGAGGAGCAGAGGGAGACAGAGATTGAATCTTCAAGCAGACTCTCCACTGAGCACAGAGCCCCACACAGGGCAACGCCTCCACCCACGAGATCATGACCTGAGTAGAAAGCAAGAATAGGATGCTTAACCAACTGAGCCACCCACCACCCCTGGAAACACTTAAAATAGAAAAAAAAAAAAAAAAAATCCCAACAGTTCAGGGATAGTGCCTTGTCTTGTTAGTATTATAAACTTCAGGTTATTTTATCAGTTGTTTGTGTTTTTTTTTTGTTTTTTTGTTTTTTTTTTTTTAGTAAGATTTAATTTATTTATTTGACAGAGAGAGACACAGCAAGAGAGGGAACACAAGCAGGGGGAGTGAGAGAGGAAGAAGCAGGCTTCCTGCCAAGCAGGGACCCCGATGTGGGGCTCGATCTCAGGACTCTGGGATTATGACCTGAGCTGAAGGCAGATGCTTAACGACTGAGCCACCCAGGCATCCCAAACTTCAGGTTATTTTAAAGATTCATAAGATAATATTTTAATATCTCTTATCAATTAAGATTAGAAAAATACATTTACATATATACACACATACACATGTGCATCTACATAACATATACATATAATCCATCTAATGTTTTAAAGAAATAGTTCTTAAAAAAATGTTCTCCTAAAATTCTAATTATATATTTCAATAATCATAACTGTTCTTTCAGTATTTTCATTTAGTATATATAGTATTTTATATAACTTAATGGTGATGATGAATAAAAATTAGTTTAACACTGAGACTGAAGAAATGGATATTTCTTGGGAAATCAAATCTAGTTGTACAAAAGAAAAGTTTAAGATGCTTCATACAAGGTAGAACAGTTAGTTATCCAAAAAGCCTTGATTCCATATCCATTTCATGTTCATATGCATATTTTTGTTTATTGCTTCTTAAGATGCTGATCCATGACTGTTCTAAATTCAGTAAGTAAATATTTGTTAAGTTTGGTTTAGCAAAGGGTCAGTTAAAAACTCAAAGCCGTCAGTTTATCTCATCGTACTTGAGGGCCCTTGATCTAAACGGCTTCCATCACCGACAAATTTCAGCTACGCATCTACCGGGCACAACCTGACACTGTCATTATAGGAAACTTCCACTCCCAACGTGATACTCAGAGCATTCTCTTTCCTTAGCATGCCTTGACTTCCACAGTTTCTAATTTTACAAAGTCAATCAAAACCTCAACGTTTCACTTAGTCCTCCGGTTCCCTTCTACTGTTGTAGTTAACTCTGATTTCACTCTAGCAAATCAGCATCCCCTGTACCTTCCCCCCAAGCTCCCTCATTTCTCTCTCATTGCAATCCTGATTACGCAAGGAAGGAGAACCCTGCCTCGCCTGCCACGCTACTTGCTATGTTATGGCTAGGAAGCTGATGTCCTATGGAATGGTATTCAAATTCCACAAAGTAAAATGGTATTCAAATCCCACAAACCAAAAGGTTTGCCAATCGTCTCATCTATATTTCATGTGTATAAATGTGCTCATATAAGCAGTTTATCAGCAGTGTCTCCAATAGGCTGTGTGTGTCAGTCTTCAGAGTACTAACCTCCAGCTTCACTCATTCATCTCTGAAACACCTAACTCCAGCCCTGTATTGAATTCTGATTCTTCCTTGCCTGCGGGGATGGCTACAGGGCTACGTTTGAACATACCATGCCTTCACTGGGACTAGAAGAAAACAGATCTGTTTTCTCTATAGTGCTGTTCTCTTCTTATGTGTGTGTGTACAGTATTCATTAAAAATTTTTTGAGCATCAGAGGTTTTTGGTTTATTAATTAACCATTCCCAGGTCCACTGACATTCTTAGTAAACATTATGAGTGCTATATTTAGTTGCTTATCATTTTAAGCTGAAGAGATATGTTCTACTTATAAAAATTTTAGGTATTATAAAGCAAAGCAAATGTAAATATTTTGGAAGTCAGAATACCTTTCTTTTGTCCCTCAAATTACAATGATTTAGAAATTCATTTGTTCTTTCAACAAATACTAAAAAGGGTGGTATATAATAAACACAAACATAGGTTTTAGAATTATAAAGACCTGAGTTTGATTTTCATTTCCCCTACTTAGTAGATATCTGACTTCAGTAGGTTATATATAATCTCTTTGAGCTGCAGTTTTCACATCTGAAAAAATGAAAGTAGTGATTGTTATCTCATGAGGCTATGAGAACTAAGTTAGAATACATGCCTAGAATATAATGCATAATGTCTAAAACACAGTGGATGTTGAGTATCTTTTATTACCTATGTGAAATTCACCTAGGAAAAAGGAATACCTAGAGGAAAATATATGCCAACAATAGCACAAAGGCCAGGAGGAGAGAAATTAAAGTATGAATTTGTATAATTTTATACTGCAGCAAAATGTTATAATATCTTTTGAGTGTAGTCTTTGATAAGTTGAAAATATATAACATAAGCCCTAAAGCAAGTAATAAAAGCAGGTAAAGATAATAAGCTAATAATGAGGAAAATGAACCTTAAATAATATTCACTTTATCTAAGAGAAAATAGAACCAAAAGGAGAAAAAAAAGATTGAATAAGTAGAATGGAAGTAGATTTAAATACAACCAAGCCAATGCTCACATTAAAAGTAAATTAAACCCCAATCAAATACTGCAACTAAAATCAAAGATTGCCAGGTTAATGATAACACAGCAAGAAGCAACTATAAGTTGTACACAGAAATCTGTTAGGTAAAAAAGACATCAGCAGCTTACAGTAAAAAAGAAAACTGAAAATATATGTCATACTAATACTAATAAAAAGAATGGAGACTGGCTATATTAATATCAGAAAGAGAAAGAATATGACTAAAAATAAGACACTTGTAATAATAATTAAGGATGCAATTAAAAAACAACATTAAGTCAAAAACACCTATTGACAAAGCTGAAAGAAACAAAAAGTTATAAAAGAGCAAAAGGAAAAAAGGTAAAATAGGCAAGGAATTATCAGTGATCTCAACACCTGCTCTCAAAAACTGATAGTTCAGATAGAAAATCAGTAAGAATATAGTAGACCTGAACAATAGTATCAATCAACTTTTCTTAGTATTTGTAGAACATTCTATTCAACAACAGTAGGATGCATAATTATTCAATGTGCAATTTGATCATTTAACAAAATATACCAGATTATGGACTGTAAACAAGTCTCTATACAGAGTTATATCCTACAAAGTATGTTTTCTTATTACGATGAATGAAATTATATATCAATAACAAATGTTTTTAAAAAATCAACTATTTTTAAACTAAGTGTTTAAAGAATAACCTAAGTGTCAAAGGAAGAATGACAATGTCTATTAGAAAGTATATGAACTGAATGAAAACGAAGTATATAAAACAAACTGTGAGATGCAGTAAAAGCAGTGCTGAACAGAAATGAATAGCATTAAACAGAAGAATAACCAGGTTCCATCGTAAGAAAATAATAATATAAGAAATACAAATTAGACACAAAGTAAACAGAAGAAAGGAAACAATAAAGACACTGGGTATAACCAATAACATAGTCGATACAAAATGCCAGTGTTTCTCTCTCTCAGTTTTGGCTGAAGAACTATTTGTCAGGTGGACTGTTCTGTGTATTGTAGGATGTTTAGAAATATCCCTGCTTCTACCCACTAGTTGCCATTTTAGGTGTGACTAGAAAAAGGAGCATCTCCAAGCATTCAGAAATACTGCCAAATGTTCCCTAAGAGGCAAAATTGCCTACCTTCTCTGCCAGTGAGAAACACTACCCAAATCAGACCAAAAACCAACCAACCAACCAACCAACCAACCAATAAATAATCATATTACCATTATTAAAAAAGATAAGTGACATCACATATATGATAATTAAAAGATAATAAGTTAATCTTCAACACTAATTTATAACAATAAGGTAAATTAGATAAAATGGAAGATCCTTGAATGACACCAGCTGTCAAACCTCACACAAGGAAGAAAAAGAACTCAATAATCCTATATCTGTAAAACAAACAAACAAATAAACTGGAACTGGAGTTTAAAGTATACCTACAAAAATCTTTAATCCCACATTGCTTCCCTTGATTATTCTTCCCACCACAAAAGGAAGAAATCATGCCAATCTCCCATAAATTATTTCAGAAAATAAGAGATGGGACAATCACTAATATATTCTATGAGGAAGCATTATTCTCATACCAAAAGCAAAAGTAAACAAAAAACAAGAAAAGAACACTATAGATAAATATCCCTTATAAGCATAGATGCAACAATTCTTAACCAAAGTTTAGCATTTTGATCCAAAAATATTAAAATAATAGTATGTCATTACTAATTGAAGTTTATCTCAAGAATGCAAAATACTTTAACATCCCAGAATTTTCTTTGTGACTATATGAATCTTTGTTAATCTAGCACCAAAGTTTGACTTTTTTCGCTCTCAAGGGAAAAATGCATTCTCTTCAGAAATTTTACTTCCTAATAAATGAATTCTAAAATCTGTCTCTACTCCTGGCTTCAAGGAACAAAAACTGTAATACTGTTCGTTAATTTGTTTCCTACACAATCCTTTATCTTTAAGGTTAATAAGGGTCTGAAAGATTATGTAATTTGTCATACTCTCACAGATTAAGTTCTGATATTCAAAAGTAGGATTTCTGATTTCAATGCCTAATCACTCCATTGCCTTCCTATTTCATTTTGTTTGATTTATGAAGTTGTTTGCTCCAGGATTATGTTAGACTATAATGAATGAATGGGCATCTTCAGCAAATTGAGTGACATTATCAAGTACAATTGTATCACTGACTCTAAAAATAAAGTCTCTATTTTTTAATTCTTAACATTTGTTCTATGGGAATATGTCTTCAGTTATAAATTCATATAATAACTGTATGTGTGTGAGTAGTAGCTTTTTTAAGATTTTTAAAATTATTTATTTTAGAGAGAGAGAGTGAGCACATGTGGGAGGGGCAGAGGGAAAAAGGGAGAGAATCTTACGCAGACTCTATGTTGAGCAGGGAGCCTGATGCAGGGCTCCATCCCAGAACCCCGAGACCATTACCTGCGCTGAAACCAAGAATCGGACGCTTAAGTGACTCTGCCACCCTGGTGTCTCAGTAGTAGCTTTTAAAGTATTTGCATATATAAAGTTTTTTTTTTTTTTTTAAGATTTTATTTATTTATTTGACAGACAGAGATCACAAGTAGGCAGAGAGGCAGGCAGACAGAAAGGAGGAAGCAGGTTTCCCGCAGAGCAGAGAGCCCGATGCGGGGCTCGATTCCAGGACCCCGGGATCATGACCTGAGCCGAAGGCAGAGGCTTTAACCCACTGAGCCACCCAGGTGCCCCATATATATTATATATTTTCTTAAGACACAAAAAGAATATGGAAATAATGATCCAGGATTTTCTGGCAGTAATGCTTTTCAGAAATAAGTTATTTTAAGATATTTCTGTGAAAGTATTTTATAACCCCTATATATTACATATGCATGTACATGTCTTTTCCTGTTTTGTTTTACTTGGACTAGGGATCAATGACTATAAGCCCTAGATTGTGGTCATTGTCTTTTGGCCTGATTTTGTTCTTTTATCTGTAGATTAAACTTCCTTCCATATCCACAACCATATGGAAGAGGTTCTAGTGTATATCCCCATGTTAAGCATATCAAGAACTCTGAAGAGTCTGAATTTTACCCTATTTGCAAGCTGGCAAGCTAGCCTGTTAGAGTTTCATGCAAGACAGAAGACTCCTGAGTCAGAGGTAAAGTCTATTAATAAACAGCAGGCAGCAAGACCTTCATGTTCATGCCAGTTTCCTATGGGCCTGGTGAGCTTGGAGGAATGTGTGCACACACGTTTGGTTTGTGACATTGCAAGTGAACCCTAAAATTAGGAAATTCTAGTCTGTTATAATTAGATGCAAGCAAACCCGCCCAACATTTGCTCCAGAAAAAAAAAATGTATATATATCTTTATTGTACTCTAACAGTAGTAAACAAACCAAACCTCTGTAGCAAAGAAAAACTCTCTCCTGAGGCTGTTTGTTTTATAAACATCTTTGGAAAAGTAGTCTGCAACAGAGGGACATCAGTACCTCTGCTGACAAGATGGACAGAAAGATAAGAGTCCCATGGAGAGCTACCTCCCCACAGTGCAAATTTGCAATAGTCTCCTGTGGTTTCATAGGACAGAGCCAAGATTGTCTTCATTCTGTATTTCCTGGCTTTCCAGCTCATCGATTGGATTGGGAATCTGTAATCTCATATTTTTAATTTGTTTTTACCTAATAGAGGATGAACTCCCCAAATTTAAATTCCCCAGAATATATCTGCCGATCGTTTTTTTTTTTCTATTTATATATCTGCTGGAAAGTACATAAAGAAAAAGGGAATGCTCTTTGTGAGAGGAAAATAACCCTTTCTTCCTTAAAAAAATAATAATTCAGGTCCTGCCATAAAGGAATTGATTTTCTTATTTGCACATCCTTTGTGTTTTTGAACCATGTTAGAGGCTCTGAGATAGCAACTTTCCACTGTTTTTCATTCTGGTAATTTTGTACTATTTATAATAGAGTCGTAAAGATAGGGAAATGGTTCAGATAACAGGCTCAGCTGTTAGTTTTAGTTTTGAATTTTTATTTTATGTTTCTTCATGTAAATTTCAGCAGAGAGTTATAACAAGAAATATGTTAGGAACTACTACTTGGATCCATTATATATAGGGATTCTACCTATAGATGTGTGTGTGTGTGTGTGTGTGTGTGTGTGTGTGTATAAATTAGAGCAAATGCAGTCTATAAAGCTACATTAATATAAGGTGGAAGTCAAAATAAAACTAGATCACTTAGGCCCCTATCAAAGAAAAAAAAAAGTTTTTAATTATCAGGAGCTTTTCATCACCATAGCTGAAGTATTAAAACTTGCTGTATTTCATATTCCTTTTAAAACATTAAAAATCACAGAAAATCACAGCTATCCAGATTTCTTCTTTCAGACTACATTTCGCAAAAGAAGCACAGAAACTTTTTTTTTCCCAGGTTGGTAGCTCTAATTCTGAGTTTCAAATATACCATGATATTATGCAAAATTTAGGTCTTAAGCAACAAACCTGAGGTAACTTTATTATAAGTCTACTAAATCCTGCCTGGTCACTATGTCTTAAAAACATGATTTACTGCACATCTGAAAGATCCCAATCAGTGCCAGGGTACTGTTTACTCTCATATGGAGGCTGGTTTATTTTTTCCCACGAGACTTATTTTAGGGGCCATCTCAGAGTAATATTTTTCTGGATGTGTAAATGACATACAATAAGCTGAATATGATTTAATTATACAATATAAGTTTGGACATATTTATACACTCATAAAACCATCACCACAATTGAAAAAATAAATACATCCACCATGTCCAAAGGTTTCTTCCTGAGTCTTTGTAATTCTTCTGCCAGCCCTTTCCCTGCTACACCCACCCTCACCCCACCCAGAGATGGGCAATTATCTGCTTTTTATCATCATAAAATAGTTCATTTTTCAGAAGTTTGTATAAATGTAATCCTATGGTATGTATTCTTTTTCTGGTCTGTCTCTGCTCACTCAACATAATTATCTTGTGGTTTTACCATGTTGTGTGTATCACTAGTTCATTACTTTTTATTTTTGATTACCATTCCATTTTATAAACATATTATAACTTTTTTATCCATTTTACCTATTCATGGGTAGTTGTGTTGTTTCCAGTTTGGGGTTATTGCAAACAAAACAGCTAATGGACACTTATATACAAGTATGGATCTATGCTTTCCTTGGCATGGAATGGCTGAGTGACTTTATGCATATGTTTAACTTTTCAAGAAACTACAAATAATTTTATAAAGCAATTCTATCATTTTACATTCCCACCAGCATAGTATGACAATCCATGCTCCTTCACACCCTCAGCACCCTTTGTATGGTCATTATTTTTACTTTCATTCAAGCTAATAAGTTTGCAGTGATAACTCATATTTTTTAAAAGATTTTATTTATGTATTTGAGAGAAAGCACATGCATAAGCAGGGGAAGGGCAGAGGAAGAAGGAGAGAAACAGACTTGGGACTGAGCAGGGAGCCCGATAGAGGGCTCGATCCCAGGACCCTGGGATCATGACCTGAGCCGAAGG
Organism: Lontra canadensis; assembly: GCF_010015895.1. Classification (NCBI taxonomy): domain Eukaryota; kingdom Metazoa; phylum Chordata; class Mammalia; order Carnivora; family Mustelidae; genus Lontra; species Lontra canadensis. The sequence continues at coordinate 10,683,187 of NW_022631036.1, forward strand.
CAGATGCCTAACTGACTGAGCCACCCAGGTGTCCTGTAACTCATACGTTTTTAATTTCATTTCCCCAATAACTAATGATGCTGAGAAATTTTTCGTACGCCTATTCACTTTTCATATATCTGCTATAGTGAACTGACTATTGAATATTTTTTGCCCATTTGTATCATTTGCTTTTTTATTATTGAGTTGAGAGAGTTCTTTCTATATTCCACCCAACATTCTTTGGCATATATGTGATTGCAAATTTTTCCTGCAAGGCTCTGTATTGTCTTTCCATTATTTAACAGTGTTTTTTGAAGAATGGAGGTTCTTAATTATGATGAAATTAATTTTATCATTTTTAAAAAAATAGAAAGTGTCTTATTATTATATCTATGAAATTTTTGCCGAGCCCAAGATCACAAAGATTTTTTTCTTCTTTTTTTTTTTTTCTAGATGTTTATAGTTTTAGATCTCCCTTTATAATTTCTGGCTCATTTTGAGTTAATTTTCCTCCTGGTGCAAAGCATAAAAGTTAACTTTGTCTCAAAAGGACCTGTTTTGAAAGACCACCTTTTCTTAATTGAATTGCCTTTGTAATTTTGTCAAACATTAACTGAATATATATATTTTTTTCATGTTTATATCTTTACCAGATTGAAGAGATTAACTAGTGCTTCTTTTAAAATCAAGAATGGATATTAGATTTGTCAAATGCTTTTTATGTATCTATAGAGATGGTCATATGATCATATTTTCTTTTTCATTTCATTATGATGATTTTGTTTCTTTTGACTAAATACTTTTCTATTTCTCTTTTATTTTCTTTCTTGAGTCATGGATTATTTATGTTTGTTAATTGGTTTCTAAATATTTAGTCAATTCCTGGAGATCTTTCTGTTATTGATTTCTAATTGAATTCTATTGTGGCCAGAAAGCATATATTTTTTAAAGATTTTATTTATTTATTTGACAGAGAGAGATCACAAGTAGGCAGAGAGGCAGGCAGAGAGAGAGAGAGAGAGAGGAGGAAGCAGGCTCCCTGCTGAACAGAGAGCCTGATGTGGGGCTTGATCCCAGGACTCTGGGATCATGACCAGAGCAGAAGGCAGAGGCTTTAACCCACTGAGACACCCAGGCACCCTGGGAAAGCATATTTTGAATAGTTTTATTCTCTGGATAATTTTGTTCACTGGAGGATCAACTGAAGAAAAAATATAGGAAAAAAGCAACTTATATTCAACAAAGTAGCCTAAAGCATTTCATATTAAAGAGAGCTCATTATTGTCATTAGACAAAAACCAATTATGATGCAATTTAACAAGAAGGTACATTTATAAGATAAAGAAATACAATAATCCTTAAGAGTTTGAAATGGTGCCCTATTTCACATACAGCAAAAATACATATATAAAGTAAAACTACGTGGAGATACCATTTTTATTTTTTGCAGAATTATAATTGGAAGCAACCTATGTATCCCTCAGAAAAGCATGGTTACACAAAACATTGTATTATCATGAACTAGGAGAGATATAGACCAAAAAAAAAAAAAAAAAAAAAAAACACTGCATCTCTTTTTGTAATGACAAAGTCTTCCAGTATATGCTAAATGAAAAATCAAAATTTATATTTATTGGGGCACCTGAGTGGCTCAGTGGGTTGTGTTTAACTCTTGATTTCAGCTCAGTCATGATTTAAGGGTCGTGAGATTGAGCCCCCCATTGGGCTCCATGCTGGGTGGGAAGACTGCTTAAGACTCTCTCCGTCCTGCTCCCTCTGCCCCTACATCCCAGTCAGGCTCTGTCTCTCTAAAATTAAAAGAAAAATCTATATTTATTAAACTATGATGCATGTATTAAAAATCATATAACATATGTTCCTCATATATTTCTCATTAAATATATTACATATTTCTGGAGTAATTTTTTAAAATTTGACAATATTATCTTCAATGAAAAAAGTTATTTTCTGGAAGACAAATGTGAAGGTCACACTTTTCACTGTATATCTCATTAATTCTGAATTATATTCTGAATTATGTGAATATATTACCTATATACAAAATTGTTAGTGATAAAAGATACATATATATTGTTATAAATAATTTAACAATAAAATTTCTTTCTAAATCAAATATTTATAACACAAATATACTATTCTATATATATGAACGGTTTCTAAAAATATACACAAAACACTAATAACATCAGTTGCCTCAATGACTTCAATAAATATATTTATAACATTTCAATGTGGAATTGTGTAAATAACTTAAATATTTTTAATACACTAAAGTATTAAGATTGAAGTATTAAGAAATGAAACAAAGTTGCAAGGGTCCAGATTAGATATAAAGCCACTGTTCAATTCGTGTAGTATCCTTGAACACTGTGTTTTGTGGTGTAGGATAGCTAGTGGTTGAGATTGTTTTGTGAGTTAGGATCTATGTTTGTCATTTTGAAAATTCTCTCTGTTTTTCTGAATTAATTACATTTGTCTGTGGACAAATGCGTCATTAGCATGTGAATAATAATCCTTATAGACGAATGCTAACTTTTTCATATTTCAAGTATTTATTTAAGTTCTAGTAAGTAACACATAGTATAATATTAGTTTCAGGAGTAGAATTTAGTGATTCATCACTTACATATAACACCCAGTGCTCATCCCAGCAAGTACCCTCTTCAATACCCATCACCCACTGAACCCATTCCTCCACTCACCTCCCCTCCCACAATCCTCTTCAGTTTGTTCTCTATAATTAAGAGTCCTATGTTTGATCCCTCTTTTCTTTTTCCCCTTTCCCCTATATCCTTCTGTTTTGTTTCTTAAACTCCACATATGATTGAAATCGTATAGTATTTGTCTTTCTCTTGACTGACTTTTTGGCTTAGCATAAAACACTCTAGTTCTATCCACATCATTGCAAATGGTAAGATTTCATTTTTTTTTTAAGATTTTATTTATTTATTTGACAGAAAGAGACACGGCGAGAGAGGGAACACAAGAAGGGGGGTGGGAGAGGGAGAAGCAGGCTTCCCGCTGAGCAGGGGTCTCAATGCGGGGCTTGATCCCAGAACCCCGGGACCATGACCTGAGCTGAAGGCAGACGCACAATGACTGAGCCACCAGGTGCCCCGATTTCATTCTTTTTTATGGATGAGTAATATTTTGGTGTAGCCACTCTGAAAAACAATACTGAAGTTCCTCAAAAAGTTAAAAATAGAACTACCCTATAACCCAGCAATTACACTACTGGGTATTTACCCAAAAAGATACAAAAATACTGATTCAAAGGGGCACATGCCCCCTGATGTTTATAACAACATTTTCTACAATAAACATATTATGCAAAGAGCCTAAATGTCCATTGACTGATGAATGGGTAAAGAAGAGGTGATATATATATATATATATATATATATATATATATATATATATATACCGCAATATTGCTCAGCCATCAGAAAGAATGAAATCTTGCTATTTGGCTAGATTTTATTAAGCTAAGCAAAAATAAATCAATCAAGAAAGACAAACACCATATAATTTCACTGGTATGTGGAATTTAGGAAACAAAACTGAAGAACATAGGTGTAAAAAAAGAGAGAGACATGCCATAAAACAGACTCTTAACTATAGAGAACAAATAGGGCTGTTGGAGTGGAGGTGGGTGGTGGGTGGGAGATGCAGTAAATGGGTGGTGGGTTGAAGAGGACATTTAACTGGGACGAGCACTGAGTGTTATATATAAGTGATGAATCACTGAATTCTGCTCCTGAAACTAATATTACACTATGTGTTACTTAAGAATTTAAATAAAAATTTGAAATATTGTTAAAAAAAAGCACTAAATCTTTTGGGATTGACTTCTTTTTTCCATTCAGCATAATCTCCTTGAGATCCATCCATGTAGCTGTGTGTACCAACATTTCCTCCTTTTTTATTGTCAAATAGTATTTCATAGTATGTATGTACCACAGTTTAACATTTCCCTACGAATGAGTCCAATATTTTCCTATTACAAATAAAGTTGTTATGAACATTTGTGTGTAGGTTTTTGTGTGGTCATAAGTTTTTATTTCTTTGGCATAAAGACCCTAGAGTGCAATTGTGGGGTTTTATAATTATATGAATATTTTTTAAAGAAACTGCTGAATTTTTCTACCTGTAAAAGCTCTAAGTTCTTATTCAGTTATTCTTATTTCTTCGGTGATTAAAGTCCTATAAATTAAATCTAGGCTTACTATTAAGATTTTTCTTCCCAGAAATTAGGATAGTCAACTGTTTAAATTAGAATATAGGCAGATGGTCAATGAATATGTGGTTCAATTCTTAGCCATCTATTTATAATATTTTAGTATTCAATCTGTTTTTTAAACAAAGCAGAACTAAATCTAAAATTACTCACTCTAATTCTTTTTAAGGCAGTTTTTTATAAGGGGCTTCCATAAATTTCACAGTTTAGATTTTAATTATAATCATCAATGATTATCTTCTTTCTTTTTAATTTTTTTTGTCATACTATTTTTAAAGATAATAGCTTTCAGAAATTCAATTCCTGGCACTTGGAACACTCATGGAAAAAGTGACAAACTAAATGTAATAGAATATAAACAAAATGACTAATAATGAGTAACCAAATAGGAATTAATTGGCAAGGGAAATCAATTTAGAGTTATAAAATAGTTTCGCCTCATTGATTTGCATAGCTCACTGAACAGTTACTATTGCTTGCCTTATATCCCTTTGGGTAGTTGTTCCCCAAGCTAGACTAAAATTATGGTTGGACTTCCTCCACAAAGAAGGACAGCAGATAAAGTCCAAGTATGCATTAAAACTAAGTTAACAGGGCACCTGGGTGGCTCAGTGGGTTAAAAGCCTCTGCCTTCGGCTCAGGTCATGATCTCAGGGTTCTGGGATCGAGCCCCGCATTGGGCTCTTTGCTCAGCGGGGAGCCTGCTTCCCCCTCTCTCTCTGCCTGCCTGTGATCTCTGACTGTTAAATAAATATATTAAAAAAAAAAAAACAAAAAAAAACTAAGTTAAGCTTTTCAGTGTTTCTTTCCAGGGTAAATTTTAAAGGGAAAAGGGAAAATAAATAAACAAATATTTCTGAAAAGTGGTAGGTTTAAGGTCACAGAGTTAGATATCAGTTCTATGTACATATAAGGGACATTTGTGACAGTTCAAATGAACGGTGGTTTCTTTTCACCATTTCTATTAGTGTGTGATGGCACCTACTTAGAGAGGGACAGTTTTTAATAAACATTCATTTCCAGACACAAATTTTCATATATATATGCCCTAAAAGTCTCATAAAGCAAAATTGCCTCCACGTTGTCCCATAGTCTTTGTCGTACTGTGGGGCAATCTTAAATATTTTTTTATTAGAAAAAAATATTGGTCTTATTTGTTGGCAACTTCACAATGTACTTTGTGTATATTTAGTTACTACTTTTCAATATGTAGGATTATTTGGTATGTAATTTATATTGCCTTTCTCTCTAGGTCTACTTTTAAAAGCATATTTTTCTTTGCATAAGCAAAATCATAGAACTTGTAGTTTAGTGTCTTGTTAGAGTTTTTACTTTTGGAGTAGGTAAATTTCAAGACATGTTAAAGTTTCCTAGGAAATTATTTCATTAAAAGATTTACTATATTTAATCTATATGCTTTATCTCTGTGGTTTATTATATCACACACATATATATGCTTCATTAAAATTAAACTTCATTATTGAAGTTCTAGTTCAACAATTATTGTTACATTATGAAATAATCCCTTAACAATGTTTTTATAAAAAAGCTCTCTAATTAAAATGATGTAGATCTTATCTTAAAATATTTGCATTATTAATTTGTTTCAGGTTTTACTGGCAGTATAAATGCATCTTTACATATAATTCTCTTTCTGAATGTTTCTCATACTGTTGTTAAAAACAGAAACAAACAGAGACCAGCCTTGAAAATTTCCCGAGCAGAAGAAAGTAGCTTAATCATACAAACAGCTTAATTTAGCTTATTTTGTAAGGCTATCTTGACCTGGATCATTTCTTGCTTGTGCCTCTAGAAATAATCAAAACTTGACCTGTTTCTCAAGGTTGATATGAGGTAGCCACTGAAAACTGTAATATTGTAGCCAATCACTGTGAAAAGGAAAAGTCACTGCTTTCTCACTACATAAGCTGCTTTATAACAATGTACCCCTGACCCTCATTCCATGCTCTGGCTTGAGTGTTCCTGGTTTGCAAACTGTCTGTCCTTTTGGGTTTTACCTCGGCTATTTTAAACCCTTGACATTATGTAATTCAATGTCTTCCCAGTTTTGCTTTGTCTACCTGTATGGTCTGAATTTATTGTTCAATTGAAGTTACCAACACGTTCTAATATAATTTATTAAAAAGTGATTGAAACATTTTTTGTCCTACTGAATATATGTGAGAGATAAATCTTGAATAAACTAAAATAATTCACAGATGAAAAGAAAAAAAGACCATAGAATTAAATAGATAAATGATACAAGCAACAATATAATGCATTGTTTACATGATTTATGTATGGCATTTGAAGAAAAAATATTATTTTGCAAAGATAATCGATCATGTAAAGGTTATCCATTTTGTTTTTACCCTCTTTCTGAAACAGTGATGAAGTGTTACTTATTCTTTTGTCACCTAAAATACCAGACTTTAAAGTGTATCAGTCCACTACTAACTGTTCTAAGGCAAAAGGATAAGAAAAATGGCCTCTTTTTATTTCTCTCAAAACTAGTTAAACGGAAGATCCACATTTTGTACACAAAGTATTTCGATACTGTGTTTACAAAGATACTTTTTATTAAATAGTGATTTAATCTTAGTTAAAAATTTTTTTTTAATTTTATTTTTTATAAACATATATTTTTTTCCCCAGGGGTACAGGTCTGTGAATCGCCAGGTTTACACACTTCACTGCACTCACCATAGCACATACCCTCCCCAATGTCCATAATAACCACACACCCCCAACCCCCCTCCCCCCAGCAACCCTCAGTTTGTTTTGTGAGATTAAGAGTCACTTATGGTTTATCTCCCTCCCAATCCCATCTTGCTTCATTTACTCTTCTCCTCTCCTACCCCCTTAGTTAAAATTTTAATAGTCAATTTTAATCTTATAATCAGTTTTGAGCAAGTTGAGTGTATAAAAATCATAATGATTTGCCAAAGATGCTTCTGAGAGTATTATGTCAGTCTGATTAGTTTTTCATTTAAACCACCTTTTATACACAATAGGGTTAACTGTGCTGCTTCAAACTTACTTTCCTAATTACAGAGTTCTTTCAAGGAAGAAGGAATAGAAAATAGGAAATAGTGTTTTTCTAACTATTTTTTCTTACTTTTAGATATATCTTGATACTTTATAAACCATTTGAATTCATTTTCCTGTAGGTTCCAAATACAAGTCCTTGTATGTTATGAAAGTAATAGGAAGAAGACATCAAATGAGAACACAAACACTGGCACCCCTTTATGTAGCCCTCATGCCTATGCTAATAGGTAAAGTTATCAACACCTTAGGCAGTGGGAACTGGGGATTGGGTAATGAGATAGAGATTTGAAACCCAGTCTGCCATTTACTGGCTTTGCTGCTTTGTTCATATCGTAGCACTACTCTGAGCTTGTTTCCTTAATCCTCAATGGAAGCAGTGATACCGTGTTACTGCATTGTTACCGCATCCTGAGATGATGTACGCACTGCGCATGAGCCGTGATGCACGTTGACTGAGAAATACCGTAGTTATCAACCCCATCGAACCCATTTCCTGCTTTTAATGTTAGGACAAATTTGGTGCTAGTGTTCCTATTGACAAGGGATGAGGCTGAAGATTTATTTTGAATGAAAACACCGTAATAGAGTAAAAATTAAATCATCAGTATAATACCTTTTAAGCCTAAGCCTCGTTATGATAATAGGTAAAACAGTTTTATGCAACCTGGATAAAACTCCATACAATCTATCCAAGTTGTCTGCGATCAGTTTATTTCTGGGAAGATGAAAATACTTTTTCAAGGAAACTTTGCCTTTACAAGAACATGTTCTGCCTTTGTAGAAACTCGGGAAAACATCATATGCACATCCAAGTCCTACTTTATTTCAGGGAATATATGTGAAGATAATGCAAATTCTGAACAGACTTGGATACCTGAGATAGACATGCATATGCTTTCCTCCTGTGATGAACACTGGGATCTAGAGTAAATTTATTTTGGGTGAACACAAGATTTGCTAGGAAGAGCTGCAAAAGTGCCTGTTTCATCCTAATTGATTGTTGCCACTTTTTTCTTCTTTCGACTGGAATTAGAATAGGTTAAGCCATCCTAGGGAGTTTTGGGGGCAGATGAAAATGTTTTGGAAGTGGATAGAGGTTGTGGTTGCACATCATTTTGAATACAGGAAAAGCCACTGAATAGTTCACTTTTCCCTCTCCCTTTGCCCCTTCCCTGCCCACTCCACTCCACTGTTTAGAAAACTAAAATTATTCTGTGCCATTCTCTGTGCACATATCAGGGAGCAGACAATGAGGATTTTTCACCTATTGATAGTATTAAAATTTCATGAACAAGATAATTCTTGAGAGGATTTTTTGCATTGTTTTTATTGAGGTGAAATTGACATAACTATAACCATTTTCAAGTGAACCATTCATGGTTCAATGATATTCAACAATGATATTCAGACTTCGGAGTAATAGTGCAAAGCACCAGGGGTCAATCAAATGTTAACCCTGATATTTCTTGAAACATCACCATAAACCAAAGAAATATTGTAAAAATAGTGTATGATTTGTCTGTTATGACACTTGGTATTACTGGGAAATGTGTGAACTGGCTAATCAAAATGACTTAAACTGCATGGTTTTTACTCTTTTGGGAACATTTATTAAACTTTTCAGTATCTATTAAACTGGAAATTAGTTTTCACACAATATTGACAATCATTTTTTTTAAATAAATTTTAGTCTTTTGGTTCCTTGAAGTCTTGTGCGTATCAGACCTTCATAGTTCACAGCAAATGGATAGCCCAGCCACAATGATCAGATCCTACAAATCCATGGCTTTGATTTGAAATTAGCTATGCTTTGGACTTGGGAATACAGAAACTTGTCAGTAGATGATTATCAGAATCCCCCAAAAAAAAGACATGAGACTGTGGTTTAGATGTGATATTGAAAGTGTATAGGTTAGAACAGGCTAAGAGAAAGTGAGATGACACCTTTTAGCTTCAAAGTAGGAAGTCTGTCCTTTGTTTCCCATCAGATTTCTTATATAGAGACATCTCTAAAGGAAAAAAAAAAAAAAAAAAAAAAAAAAAAAAAAATTATAGGAGCCAGGTAGCTAAAAAAAAAAAAAAAAAACCATGTACTCTAGTTTAACATTTTGGCTATTCAATATCCTTATATGCCCTTATTTCCAAACTTTCACTTTCACAAAAAAAAATGTTTAGGTCATTATAATATAATTATACCTTGAATAATAATGGGAAATGTCAAACTCCTGAAGGAAAATAGTAGTTTTTTTCAATTCTAAATTAAGTTTTTATTATAAGTATTTAGGTCCTAGATGGCAGAATTTGTTGTCTTGGTTAGTTCTATTTGCCTCTTATCAGAATCTGGAATACGTATTTTTTCCTGCCTGAAATGCTTAGGCCATAGTGCTCAGGAGGAAAATGCTGGAACAGGCGAGAGGAAAAATTTAGTCAGGAGATGGAGATTGGCCATTAGCAGAACCTCCAACTCCACCAAGAAAACAGAAGTATAAAAGATGGAAATCTCTGCCAATCCATGCAAAGGTCACACAAGGACCAATGGTAAAAGTTTTGGGGGGAATCTGAAGGAATTTGCCCTGGTATTTTTTAGTTCAATTCAATGTATAGAATTCACAAGCAACAACAAATCTAAAGAAAATAGAAAGTCAATTAGTAATTGCCTGGGACTCGGTGGGAAAGGGGTATTCACTGTAAAGGGGAACAATGGATCTCACTGAGTTGAAGGAAGTATCCTCAAACTGGATGGTAGTGATGGGTGCATACCTCGGTAAATTTTATACAGATCATTGAATTGTACATTTTAAAAGGGTGAGGGGGGCGCCTGGGTGGCTCAGTGGCTCTGCTTTCGGCTCGGGTCATGATCCCAAGGTCCTGGGATCAAGACCCGCATCGGGTTCTCTGCTCAGCAGGGAGCCTGCTTTCCCCAACCCCCTGCTGCCTCTCTGCTTACTTGTGAACTCTGTCAAATAAATAAATAAAATCTTAAAATAAAAAATAAAAAATAAAAGGGTGGATTTTGGGATACACAATTTATACCATGATAAAGCTGTTAAAAAAAATCATGGCAACTGAAGGCAGTATGATTTTAATCACTCCTCACCCTCCTGACCAAGGCTGCTGAAAGCAAATTCTGACAGCTGGATTTCCTCTAACAGTCACCTTTAAAGGGGTCTCCTGGAAATATCTAGCAAATTAGTTAGAAGGGGATATGAAAAAGAATTATGCTAAAACATCCCACAATTAAATATTCCCATCACATTTGTGATTCTTAAACTGGAAACCTAAGAAAGTCTTGAGTCTTGTGGAATTTCCAGATGTGAGCCCCAGAAGACTGAATAGCTGGTTTTCAAGATCTACAGAGAATTCGTTACTTTCTTTTCTCTCCAGTGAATGGTTTTGCTCTCATGGTGCATAAAATACAAATAATGAAGATTTCTGAAGTCATATTGTGAATGCATGCTGGCTGTTTTTCTCTGCCATTATTCATCCTCACAGTTTCACTGGACTAGGAGGGGGATACTGGAATCCTGGGATCATACAGTGGAACTTTTAGTCACAGGACACTTATAGGGTAACACTGAATGACAGTAGACTATCAATTCTTTGCAGCTTCTGACCAGGTCGATGACCCGCACCCTCGACTCAGCACTGACTGGCTCATGGTTCATCAGGCTCAGCACTGACTGGCTTATGGTTCATCAATACAATCTGATTTCCTTGGGATCAGCTTGCCCTTGGAGGGACCACTGGGCATTACCGCGCAAAGGACCACTGCCTTTTCACTCTGGGCCACCAAACAAGACCCCGGCAGAGGCTCCCTCATCATCTCCACCCTCCGAGGGGTTGGAGGAAAGATTTGGAAGCTCTCTAACCAAGTGTCATCAAATAGGATGCCTTCATGAAGCAGTCTCGACCATCCCAGTTTGCAGTCATCTCCCATTCATGTACGGCACTGGGTTCGCACTGGGTTCAAGCCCGAGGTTCCCGAGAGAGGTGGCTAGCCTAAAGACTTCATCCTGTGATAGATCACTGGATATAACTCAGGAACAGCCAAATAGAAGAGCTGCACAGGGTAAGGGATAGGGAAAAGGTGTGTAGCCTCCACGGCTCTCCAGGCCGGCCACTTTCCCCATACCTCCACATGTTCACCCTCCCAGAAGCCTTGAAGGAAAATAGTCTTGCCAGCTATTTTAACCAGATATGGGTGAATGAATCTCAAATAGGCTAAATGCAAAAAGAACCATAATGAGGCGCATTATAGAGAAACTAGTGAAGGACAAAAAGAAAGTCTTGAAATCTTTAAAAGATAACTGGTCATCATAGAATTAGGATTCTTTGCAGTATTGCCATATCTTGCCAAAAGCCCATCCTCTAATACTTCTACCACTTTCAGCTCAAACTACTTTTAAAAGCAAAATCTCCCAAATTCTAACCACTGTTCTGTTGACTTTCTCTTTGGCAGTGATTCCTGCTGACAATATTCAAATTAATTATAGATTTTAGCCTTAATCAACAGAAATTAAATCTGCCAAATAAAACAAGAAGGGAATTTATGAGAAAAATTAATTGTAGCCAAAGGGTTAAGCAAGGGAAGAAAATGGGCTTCAATAAATGAAGGGAAGCAAGGGAAGAAGCAAGGGAAGAAAATGGGTTTCAATAAATGAAGGGTCAAAGATTAAATTTCAGTCAAAATCCCACAGAAGATGTGTGGTAAGTAAAACACTTCCAAAGTTAGCACCATTGACACCATACTACTGGCCCTATATGCCCAACTGGTACAGTTTCCCCTGGAAATGATGTTCTATTGCTGTGGTCCTCAAAGCACATTCGCCACTGTGTGTGTTCTTTTCATTTAAGAGACTTTATAATATCACTTGTTAATAACATCCAGAGCTATGAAAATGTTATACATCCATACAATTAAAAGCTTTGCTGATACATAAACAAATAGACACATAAAGAGGAAGCTTACAGTGTCAACATATTTTAGCTATGGATCAAGAACAGGACAAGCTTTACAAATTAGATTCTTCCTCATCTCTCATCCATCAGAAAATAAGTACCATAAACTATTAATCAATTGTCAGAGGTCATCAAAATGATCATACATAATATCAACTTATCAATTATTGCTGCCTGCAATTATTGGCCACTCATAAGCCAAATATAAAATTGAAAACAAAATATATAATGCAAAATTAGTAGGAAGGAAAAATAAAATAAGGAAAACATAACACAAAACAGAAGCTCATAGGGGAAGGGAGGGAAAAGTAAAACAAGACGAAGGCAAACCATAAGAGGTTCTAATCTATAGGAAAAAAACTGAGGGTTGCTGGAGGGGTGGTTGGTGGGGAAATGGAGTAAATGGTTGATGAGCATTAAGAAGGGCACAGGATATAATGAGCACTGGGTATTAAATGCAATGGATGAAACACTGAACTTTTCATCTGAAACTGATGATACACTATATGTTAACTAATTGAATTTAAATAAAATAAGTTAAAAAAGAGAGGAAACATAGAAAAATTCTGTTAACACTTTGGATTTTCTGTGACCAAATAGGAGTCAACTGGACTTAATCTGTTTATGAGGTGTGCTTCTCTTATAATGAGATTTACCTAGTTGTGTTAGGTGATCCAATGGACACATTGGAAAACCTTCTAAACTCTTAAAAGATAAGTTTAATAAAAATTAAAATCACAGTTCTTCCACAAATATACAAATGAACTTACATTAAATGTTTTATTTAATTATAATGAAGGAGTAAAGCAAATATTTTTAGGAGAATTCAAAGAGGCACACTTACAAAACAAAACTGAATTATTTAAATAAATATGAAAATGGACATAGAATTGGATTGTTCCAGTGAGGAGAGTAAGTCAATTGAAACTCCATCAGAAGGGATAGAATGAACATAGGAAAGAATTTATAAGAAATAGTGGTTTTGCATCATTACCAGATGTCTTAAGATTTACAGAATTATAAAATAGTTCCTATAAAAGAATCATATAAATTGGATGGTATGTTATAGATAATGCATAATTTCCAGTAAAGCCTGCATTTTTAAATGAATTCCTTTAAAATATGTGGTGATATTAGAGCACTGTATTTCCCTATAAAATATTTGATTTTTCAGTGATTGTTATCTAGCTATAGAATTATCTGTCTATAGACTTGTCTATAGAAATATTTCTTTGAACATTATTTTTCTGAAACAAAGAATTGCCAAAAAGTCAACCAGAATAAGTAGACAATTTCAATTCGAACACAGTATGTTTAAATGCACTAAGATGAAATATTTTAATTTTTTTCTTTAGATTTTTTTTTATTATAAGCCTTTGTTTTTGTGTGCAAGCTGAAACTAAATTGTCTAATATATTTTGATTTTCTAAAAGCCCGAAAATAAATATTTTTGTAGGAAACAAATATACAGTCATGTTTTCTACAGCATAGAGAACTATCAGAGCTGAACAGCTTAGTTAGTAACCTAAGCTCATGAAATGACAAATGTAACAGTTTTCTTCATCTTTGTATGTCTTTAAACTACCAGAAAAGGTCGAAATAAAAAATCAGGGGAGGAGAAATAATTGCCATACTAATTGTATACTAATTTAAGTATGGTAGAAGTTTTTTCAATCTGGAAAATTTTCATCAGTATAATAAATTACTATTTTATAGCTTTGGAGATTTACATAAATTTGTTTAATACTTAACCCAGATGTTTGACTTGCAAGAATTTTTTTAAACAATTATTATGTAGTGTGTCTTTAGATTGGAAATAAAATTCACATTTTTAAATCTGGAGGGACTCTCATAACAGATACGTATTTTTATTGTTTCCGATTAACACAATTTATTAAATGCTAAATTGTATCACCATGCTAGCTGAGTTTTGCCATAATGAATTCTTCTGTTTCTAATTGTTTTATAATGGCATCCAGTAGAGGAACTCCTTCAAGTGTTAACAAAAATAATAGTTTCATCATCTCAAAACAAATAGTTGAAAAGGTATAATTTACCACATAAGGAGGCTTACTTCTAACCTGTTTTTTTCTAATCAGTAAAAAGAAAAAAAGAAAAACAATGGTAATTGGCCTTAAGTGGACATAAAACGTTGTGCATTGTAGAGATTTTTGGATTGGTGTTTTCTCTTACTGCTCTTGCACATTCCTCAGTCTGTTTCAGTTGTTAGTAAAAAGACAATCTGATTAGACCCACTAAACTCTGAGATGTGAGTATATGAGAATGGTAAGCATCCAGGGACATTTATAATTTAAAGCTGAAAGGCCGCTTACGTAAATAAAAGTCTCCAAATTGTTATTTCAGTCTCTAGCAAAGGTTTTAGGAGAAAATTTTCTATTGTTCTATAAATCCTCCTATTTAACCAAAAGTAAATTTGCATAGTAAAATTTGGATGCTATATACCTATTCTTTCGCATTATGGTAGACAAAAATAAGAGATTAATCATATCAGAAAATAATATGATTGCTGTTTTATTTTTACATACATTGAAGGATTTGGACTAGGATTCTGACTAGGCATGTCAGGGTAACCAGCTACTCTAACTGCTCTGACACTTGTTAGCCACAAGCATTTGGTATGTCATTTGACAATGTTTCTTTATCGATAAAATAAAATTACAACAATGGTACAGGAATCTTATGAAGATCAAATGATACCTTATGGTGTTTTTTAAGATTTCTTAAAATCAATTAGGTGTGGAACATTGTTTTTAAAAAATTATTGTATAAATTCCCAGAACTTAAGTAAATATTTTGCAGAAATGGCCCATTTCAGGGGTTAGGAAATATTTTCTGTTAAAAGGCCTGATGGTAAATTATGCTTTGCAGACCATATGCTTGCAGACCCTCTAGTCTGTCATGAGTGAGAGCAGCCATGTCAATAAGAAATTGAGAATGTGGCTGTGTCCCAATAACATTTTATTTATGGACACTGAAACTGGAATATCATGAAACTGCCATTTGTCATGGGATATTATTTTTTGATAATTATCAAATTATGGTTATATAATGAAGTATTCTGAACATGGAGGTAACACAAAAAAGGCAATGGCTTGAACTTTGGAGGCTCTTAACATTGCTTCTATTCAACTTCCCTCACTTTAGTCAGTGAAGAAACAATCTAACTCCATAACCCCTAGAGAATTTCTTACGGAATGATTTGAATGACATAATATATCTGAAAGAGTCATGTAAGTTGTAAAACCTTGGACAATTAGTTATTGTTATTAAGTTATTACAAAAATATCAGCTTGGAAGCTTATAATATATTTTTGTTATTCAAATAGTCTTTGAAATAATTCCATAAATTTAGAGACTATCTTCAATTCAGGACAATAAAATAGACAATGCTTCCATTCACACCAATAAAGGTAACTAACCCAGTATAGTAATTACATTAATATTTACAGATTTTTAAATTGCTTCATGAGTTTAATGAGTAAAACCAGACTCATATCCAGCTTCGTATTTCAAAATAGGGTAATTGGCTTTCAATAGGTAAAAAGAAAACTGTTATTTAAATTATATATATAGCAATATATTCACATGCAATGGGACTGGCTTAATGTATGTCATTATAGTTCATCAAAATGACAAAACTATGTTTGCATTTTGCAAAAATATAAGCACTTTGAAGGTAGAGGTAGAAGGAGCTGGATTTCTACCACTTTGAATTTTTTTTCCTGCATATTGGCATCTGACCCTTGGTGATCCACTGGACTTCTTTAAGCTCTGGTAGTCCAGGCAAGTAGATAATATCTAATATCTATTGTAATATAATTACTATTAGTGATGGCATGTGATGTTTAGCATGAGAGATCGGAAGTGAATCTTAATTTAATGACAAACTGCAAACTGAATTTTCATTAATTAATTTTCTTAAAGCTCTGCCCTAATTCCAGGTATCTACCCAAGTTTCAAACATAAATGTTGACTCTCTATTTCTTCACTTTCCTTAATCTCTCAAATTCCTTTTATTTTCCATTTTAAATTGTATTTTCACATTATAAATTGATTTTTAGTTCAATTGAACTGAATCATCACATTCTCTCTTCCAGAAATCATGTGTTTTATTTAGAACAAGAACTGAAAGTTAAATTCCATAAAGAGGTTAAGGATTGCATTAGTAGGGATATAACTGTGGTGGTTCTGAGAGTTCTAAAACCACAGTGGCTTAATTACAGAGCTCAGTCCTAACTCACATAAAAATCAAGGCTGGTATGGCAGGTCTGCTCTCCAGATAGAACAAAGCCACTTCTATCTTTCTGTCCCTCCATCCTCATGATGCTCCTTTATTTAGCTGGTCCAAGATGGCTCAGCATAGAGCCACATTTTTAACCTGGTGGTAAGGGGAGCAGAGAACTTGGGCAATCATGTGTTTTCTTAAAAAATTTATAAATTAGACATTGCATACACCCTTCTTCCTTCTGCTCACATTGACTAATATTTAGTCATGTTATACACCAAACTTGAGAGGAGGCTGAAGAGTTATAGACTTATTTTAGGTAACCAAATGCTTGCTCAACATAGAGTTATGTTACTATATGGGTAACCCAAACAAAATCTATGCTAAGTTAGATATTTCAACTGAAACTTTTTTTTTTAAGATTTTATTTATATACTTGAGAAAGTGAGACAGAGATAATGAGAGAGAGCATGATCGTGGGGGAGAGGGAGAAGCAGGTTCCCCACTGAGCAGGGAACCCTATGTGGGACTCCAACCTAGGACCCTGGGATCATGACCTAAGCCAAAGGCAGATGCTTAACCAATTGAGCCACCCAGGCACACCCTCAACGGAGACTTTTAAAACGTGATAGACAAACAAAACATAACTCACTGTGCTTAAATGTTCATGCAGGTAACTGAGAGGCAATTATCCTAGCCCTTCACAATAAAACAAGGGAATAAAATATAAGACAGGAAACACTTTTTAAACTCTTTGGAAATTACTGCACTAGGAGCTCCGTTCCTTCCCTTTGAATAAAGCCAAGAAGGAGGGAATCTCCATTCTTTCTTCTATGGTTAGACTTACTGTAGATTAAAAAAAAAAAATTAAAATTTGAAGAAAAGCTGCTTCATCCTCAGAGTAAAGAAAACTATCTTTAGAGGTATCTTCACTTGATTTCTTGGAAAGATTAAGGGACAACAGAGATTGGTACTTGCATTTGGTCAGTATAAAATTGTTTAAAAATATTTGAATATTTTAGGGATGCCTGAGTGGCTTAGTTGGTTAAAAGTCTTCCTTCAGCTCAGGTCCTGGGATCAAGCCCTACGTCAGGCTCTCTGCTCAGTGGGGAGTCTGCTTCTCCCTTTCCCTCTGCCTGCTGCTCCCCCTGCTTGTGCGCTCTCTTTCTCTCTGTCAAATAAATAAATAAAATATAACAATATAAAAATATTTGAATATTTTAAAACATTTGAATATATTTGCATGAGACATATTTTATATGTTCAAATATGTACAATTATATCTTTTTGGTTGTGAGATTTGGGATTAGATCTTTGTATTTGTATTTTATTTACAAAATAAAGAAAAATACAAGAAGGTGTTAAGCAGAAATTAAACTGCAGATATATAAAGAATGTTCTCTGAAACTCTATACAGTAACTCCTTTATCCACTGTTTTACTTTCCACAGTGTCAATTACCTGTGATCAATCACAGTCTGGAAGCAGAGGATCCTCCTTCTAACATATTCCTAACATGAGCCAATAGCAGTCTAACTCTACTTCACAATGCCTGTTTTTCATCTCACTTCATCTCATCACACAAGTGTTTATCACCTCACACCATCCCATGAGGAAGGGCAAGTACAGCATAATAAGATATTTTGAGAGAGAGACAGAGATCACATTCACATAATTTAATTACAGTATATTGGTATGATTATTCTATTTTTTGTTCATTATTACTCTTAATCTCTTACTGTGCCTTATTAATAAATTAAATTTTACCACAAATATATATGGAATAACACCATGTCGGGTTTTATTATATGGAATAAACCCCCATGTCGGGCTCCCTGATCAGCAGGGAGCCTGCTTTTTCCTCTGCCTCTGCCCCTCCCCTCTGCTCATGCTCTCTCTCACTCTCAAATGAATAAATAAAATCTTAAAGAAAAAAAAAAACCTTAAAGAATTAAAAAAGTAAAATTCATTTTAAGTCATTTTGAAACTTGTGTCTTATTGTCTGACCATTATAGGGACTGGAAAGATGATTAACTGTGATATCGTTCTCTATATTCAAGATTAGTTAGCTTTTAATCAGGATATGAAATAATACTTCTATTCTGTTTGTGGTTATCCCACCATAAGTAACGGAGCTAAACTCTCAGTTATTTACCTCCACCTCTGTCCTTTAAGATAGAATTTATAGGAAGAATATAGCATGATATATATTCAGATTCTTTAAATTGTTATTAGTATTATGTTATTATAAAGGAACGTTAAAAAAGAAATAGGGATGCCTGGGTGGCTCCGTGGGCTAAGCATCTACCTTCAGCTCAGGTCATGATCACAGGGTCCTGGGACAGAGTCTCACTTTGGGCTCCTTGCTCATCAGGGAGCCTGCTTCTCCCTCTGCCTGCCTCTCTCCCAGCTTGTGCTCTCTCTCTCTCTCTCTCTCTAAGAAAGAAAGAAAAAGAAAGAAGAAACAAAGAAAGAAGGAAAGAAAGAAAGGAAGAAAGAAAGAAAGAAAGAAAAAAAAGAAAAGAAGGGAAAGATTAAGTCATTGGATGACTGAGCTTTGCAAACAAGATAACTTGGGATGGGCAACTATGTGTTACAGTGCATGGAACATTCTTCTCAAGTATCCATTTTAATCAGTAAAATAATTGGAAACCTTCATTAAGTATTTTTCATGGTAAATGGACTACTTCTACAATGTTACTGGTTCATGGACTGTGATTCATAATATTACAAAGTTCAGGTAACTACTCAAGGGTTGCTCTTATATGGAAATAGAATTTATAAATTAAGTATAATTCTGTCCACCAAAGAAGTATTTTAATTCAGCTCTCAATTAGTCATGAGTCATGCACTTCCTTTCAGGAGATATCAGTTAAATTACTAAGTAATGCTCAGAATTAATAGTTATGGGACCTTGTAATAAGACAACATTGAATAAGTTTTCAAAGGAACTTAGAGATCATTTTGAACTATAATAATGGCTCACTAGCCCTTTAATAAAAGTACATGTGAATTTAGCACTTAGAAGATTCTTTTAGCTGGATATATTTTACTCTTTTCCTAAATGTATAATATCACTCTTAAATTCTCTCATGTCACAGTAATTATTCTATGTCACTTTCTGGAAAATAAATCTGTCAGAGGACTCAAATACCCCAATTGAAGAAGGTGAGACTACATCTAGCAGAAAAAATATCAGAAAAAAAACTTCATAGCCTGATAAGGGAGACCAATATTTGGAGTATAAAATATGACCTTAAAACAGTCTGATGCCATTGGAAAAGAGGCCCCTTCTACCCTGTAGAAGGGGATTGGAAAAGTTTTTGAAGCGTAACTCCCTAGATTTGCACTTAAACTGTTATCCAAAAAATCTAGCTGCGAATCTAGCTGAACTCATCTTCACGGACTGCTCGCCACAGTTAGACACTATGTGCAACAGGGCAAGGCCAGCTACAGGACAAAGTGTGTACTGGATTTTCAGCTCTATAAAAATCCATGCTTTATTTACAAATTAGGTCTGTCCACTGACTACAAATTAATGGTTGAAGTTTAAAATGTAAACATTTAGGTTAATCAGAGTAACAAGGCAAATGTCAAGAAAAAAATCATAATCCTCTTATATTACCAAATAGCAAGACTTCCATTTGGTAAGTCATCAGAGGAAGTCCTGTTTAAGCAGTAACACTGACGGGTAACTTAAATATCATTTTGGATATCCTTATTTTATAAAAGAAAAACCAAACAACCAAATCCCTCATGTTTGCAAACAAACAAAATTCCCTGGTGCCAGGGGGATAAGCAGAATTGGCAGCCAAGACAAAGTGAATAAGAAAGAATTAAGATATATTAATTGACTAATTAATTTTACATTAAAATGATATTTTGAAATAAAAAGAGGGAGACTGTAGAAAATAAACATAAGGTTTATATCGCAACACTAGAAGTAGAAGGAAATTAGAGGAAGAAACATCTGTGGATGTGATTTAAAGGGAGACTAATTGGATAGCAGATGGCATCCGGATTTTCACCACAGAGACTAGAAATGTGCCAAGAGGGCTGCTGAGATCTTACCTGGCCGGGACCTGGATACCCGTGGGACTGAGCCAACAATGGCGAAGGCTGAAAAACACATTTCTTGGATCAAAAGGCCATTCCTTATTCTCCATTGCTGGGAGTACAAGAAATTCCACTGGGCCTCAAGATTTTCAGGATTCCCATTCGTAGAACAAAATATAACCAGGGCTCTGAGCTAAACCTAATATAACACAACTGAGGTCAGAGACCTTGACACTTAGAGGGTCAGAGATGATATGCAAAGAACAAAGGCAGCACCGGCACTTGGATTGAACTTGCCAGTGAACTAAACCTAAATTATAATTATAACATTTCACATATCTGAGATGTTATACTATGTAAAAACAAAAACAAAACAAAACACATCTCCCTGTACCTAAGTAAAAAAAATAAATAAATAAATAAAATGCAAAACACACAAGATAGATTAAATAAATGAATGGTATCTTTTGAGAAACAAAGAGTACACATCTCAAAACTCTCCTGCCTTCCATATAATATGAATTATGACATGTTTAAGATTAGACAAGTTGCCTAGAGCCCTGCTTCAGTCCTTACTGTGGAGATAGTGTTTCATACAACGCTTAGAATTTCTAAGCAAGAATTATTCTTCTAACTTATTCATAAGGAAGAGGAGAAAATTCTAAAGAAGTAAATTGACTATGTACACCGATGGCTAGATTTCTTGCTTTTAGAGAGAAAGTTATGTCTAAAATAGCCTCTTAAGTATCTCTTCCTCTATCCACAGATACAATCCTTTGCCTGGCAAAAGGAAACATTTAAAGGTTGAAGTTAAGATTAAATAAAAATGTATAACAGAGAAATTCAAGAATTTTAAATTAAAAAAGAACTCTTTACCATCTCCAATGTAGTAAATGTAAATGTAAATATACAGTAACTATAGAATGCCACAAACTGGATGGGAGGAGAGTGATAAGATTTCTTGAAAATAAAACTAAAATGCTTTAAATTTTATAGGCATATATGAAAATCTGATTGCATAAATATAAAAATAAACATTTTTAAAAATATATAAAACTAGAGGAGATTTAGGGGTAGTCCAGTGTTAAACCTAGTGTTCATACTAGGTGTTCTAATGTTCTATTTCAGATCTCAAACATTTTTTTTATTTATTTTTATTTTTTTTTATTTTATTTATTTGACAGACAGAAATCACAAGTAGGCAGAGAAGCAGGCAGAGAGAGAGCAGGGGGGAGGCAGGCTCCCTGCTGAGCAGAGAGCCCAATGCGGAGCTTGATCCCAGGACCCTGAGATCATGACCTGAGCTGAAGGCTGAGGCTTAACCCACTGAGCCACCCAGGCACCCCTCAAACATTTTAAAATATTTTTTCACTCAACCTTCTCTATAGGGGCCAATATTGCTTTATATTTATTTCTCTTTAATAAAAAAATATATATATATATATATATATATAAAATTCGTTTATTTTAGAGAGAAAGAGCCTGCACAAGCAGGGAGGGTCAGAGGGAGAAGGAGAAAATCTGAGGCAGACTCTGCTCTGAGTGGGAAGCCAAATATGGGGCTCAGTCCCACCATGAGATCATGACCTGCGCCCAGGCTAAGTGTGGGTTTATTAACCCCAGGTTCCCCTTGTTTCTCTTTTTAAAATATTAATATTAATATTAATATCCTGCCTGCCTCAACACATTGGCAGTTAGAACTTTTCAGCATGAGTTTTGACTTGCTGCTGTCTGTTCCATGTCTGTTCCACGGATCAAGCTCTCAGCTGGCTCTGTCGGCACCCTTTCACACCCAGAATTGGCAACAGTCTCCTACAAATGCTGGTCATTGGGTTACTCAATATTTCCTGGTGTTTTTCTTAAATGTGACCATACCTGTGAATATATTCCATTATTAAATTCTCTCTGAAATCCAGTTTGAGGGTGCTCTTATATACATTCTATATATACACATATGTATTGATTTCTGTGGGCCATTTTATTTGTTTTATTTTAAACCTGAATATTTACCTTTATTGACCTATCCCTCTTTTTTCCTTTCTCAGGTTGTTCTTTGTATTCTAAATTTGTTTATGCTCAAACTTTTGTGCGTTTTTTGCCTCATTTGTGTTTGCTTTGCAATAAATGTTTTGTGGTTTTACATCATCACATTGATCATTTATGATTCATTTTGGAGAAAGGAATGAGATTATGTCCTACTCCTTGGTGGCACCACCCCAGTGAGTTGCCCTAACATCATTTACTGAAGAATTTATTTACCTCATAATCTCTAAATGCCTACTATATAACATTTTACATCTTCATGTATACTAGAGTTTACCTCTAGTTAAATATGTCAAATTCACTATATCTTTTAAGTGGCCATTTTGTCAAAAATTGTGAAAATTATGAGAATTTACCCTACTTATAGGTAACAAATTAGCTTGCCACAATTTCACGTATGCTGATGGGAGACACAAGTATTCTGGGATAGAGACAAAGGACTTTATTACCCATGATGCTGCAAAGCAGGCTGATCTTCATGCTTTTGATAGATCTCCTTGACATTAACTACCAAAGATATATGTGGAGTAGAGCCCACACAGGCATTGTGCACACAGCGTGATCGCTTCACCGCTGAGAATTGTAAAGTTTAGGGAATTATTAATCTTGTATAAATAACTGAAGGAGGACATTTTGTTTATTATACTGGGCAGTAAACAAATATGACCTGTTCACCAGAGGGAAACACTATCTCAGTCTTTCAAAGATGTTTGTTATACAAACATCCTTGAAAATATAATCAAAAAGGCCAACGCCACTGCATGGTAAGATGTGCAGAAATGCAATAGATTCGTGGATGAAAATCTACCAACATTAAAAAAGTATAAGAAAAGAACTGATTGCACAAATTCTGTCATTAACCACACTCTGAACATTTTAACTGATTCTTTCCTTTTACACAGCTAAATCCCTTAGATCTAGATAGACAAATCATCCATGAATACTGATATGTTTGCTACCTATTTTAAAAATCTGTGGCACTAATTTCACTTTTCTTATCTAATAATAGTAACCAGAATTTCCAAAAAAGCTCTTAGCATTGTATTCCTAAACATACACATATTAATTTTCCAAACTGAAATGTTCAACTCTATTCAGTACATACTGAAATTTTAAGTGGGTTTGTGGTTAAAGTTCAGGAGAAATCTCGTTGGTCCTTTCCAAGATCCTAAATAATTTATATATTTTTAGAGGGTTGGGGAGGGGCAGAGGGAGAAGGAGAGAATCCTAAGCAGGCTCCATGCCCAGCACAGAGCCTCAGGTGGGGTTCAATCGCACATCCCTGAGATCGTAACCTGAGCTGAAATCAAGAGTCAGATGCTTAACCAATGAGCTACCCAAGTGCCCCCTAAATACTTTCCTTTAATCAGAAATAAAACTAAGGGTATTTCTTATCTTCAAATAAGTATTTCTTTATTACAGGAGATATTATTTCTAAAATCTCCCTATAATGTACAAAAGAACTATGAAACACCGTGAGAGGTTGTGGTTTTGGGTTTTGGGCTTTTAAAAACATATCCTTTCATTTCTAAAATATCTGCTGATAGCCTGCTATGTGTCTTAAGGGCACTAGCACTCTCCCATGTCCTTTTTTTCTCCCTTCTGTGCACATTTCAATTTTATTAGTCATTATTTTATAATAACATTGTTTATGGCATTTCATACTCTTACATAGTTATAAGTGACAAATATTTAATTTCTTTATTTATATGCTCATCATGTCAATCCATACTCATCATCAGTCATTTTACCTCAGATTTTTTTCTTTTGTTTCTATTTTCATTTCTTTACCTGGCTCAATTTAATTGCTAAGTGAAGTTTATCTTTTCCTCAAGAATAGTTTATATGTGTGTTTATGTTAGTGAAAGTCAACTGTTTTTATACTTCAATGAAGACTTGACTAGATAAATGTTCTTAAGACTACAGTTTTTATCCCTTTAAGATCTATAAACATTTGTTACGTCAGTTTTTGGTATTGACAACTATTATAGAGAAGCCCTAATGCTAGTCCATGTTTTCCTCTTGGGAATATATAATGCACATTTTTCTGCCAAGATGTTGAATATATTTAAAATTTATTTCTCACATTCTATAGCATAAAAAAGCCTCAGAGTTGTTCTTTCTTTATCAAATTTCCTTGACATTCAGTTTGCTTCTCAAATTACAATATCTTTTTTGTTCTTTTTTAGTGTATTTTTGATAATTTATTACATTTTTAATTTAAGATTTTTACTTATTTATTTTACAGGGGGAGGGGTAAAGGGAGAGGGAGAGAGAATCTCAAGCAGACTCTGAATAAACACAGTGCCAAGAAGCTTATCTCATGACCCTGAGATCATGACCTGAATGGAAACCAAGAATTGGATACTTAACTGACTGAGCCACCCAGGCACCCCTTTTTATTACATTTTTTTAGAACTGCTTTGTTTTTCTATTTATTTTCTCATGTCCTCAATCTTTTTCATTTCATTATGTTGATTTATGAACTTATCTTTTAGCAATTATTTATTTCAATTTTTTTTTTTTTTTGAGTAACTCTACAGGTTTAGGCACTATTTAGAAACCTTCTTCTCTTGGGTTAGGTTTTCATGCAGGAGCAGTTCTATAGTATGCTATAATGTGAAGATGGCAGTGCTGAAGACGTATTGATAGTACTGTTGTGTTTCAAACAGAACATGGGGAAAGTGAAATATTGTCTGTAGACTCTGCTTCTTCTGTTTCCACCTTCTCATAAATTTTTCCATTTAACATCAGTGAAGTATTGCAATAACCTTAAAATTTAAATTTTAACACATTTAAAATTACAGATAAACCTTATTTATAAGAAATCATTGGTACATGTATATATTTATTGTCCTGATGATCACATTCCTTCAAAAACTTGAATATTCTAATTATGGGAAAAAATTATGATACATTTTCACAGAGGACTGCAACATATACTGTAACCTGTGAATTGTAACCACCCAGTCTCCAGGTGTTCAACCTACAGGGAAAATGATACTTGAATATAGATTATGTTTTCATGGTCCAATCTAATAGGCAAAATGTTACATTTATATTTCTAACATAAATAGCAGAATGTAAATATCTTTTGAAAAGTGTCTGTTTGCTTAAATAAAAGCAAAAAAAGTCTGAAAAAGGAACTTACGAAAAAAAATAAGGGATAATTATGAGGTAATGAAATTAAATTCCTTGGAAACCATCTAACTAGAAAAGACTGCTTAGTAGTGTTAGATAAAATTTTAGTAGTAACTTCCTCCCTTATGTCACCATTTAATAAATACTAAATTTATTATATTCTTCCCTAAGAATGACATTAATTTATTTACAAAATAAAAGCTAGTCATAAAAACATTATTATTTAAGCAACCAGACACTTTTCAAAGATTTACAGTATTAACTGAATTATTTTAATAATCAAACTAGGACTGAAAGTAGTTAGTTGTTGATATGTAATTTTGGTCATACCTATTAACATCAAAGATAGAATATTTTACACCTATGCTCTTTCTCTACCTTTTCTATTTTATCTTTATTCTTATTTCTCTGATTATACAGAAAAATGACCTAAATATAACCGAGGAACTTTCTTCCCAACATTTTTGCCCATATACAATCAAAGTGAATCATTGACTGTATGAGGACAGTTTATATGGTAGAAAGAACAAAAAGACTTTCGAAGTAGTTTTGGTAATAAAAATCAAATTTTCTGAAATATGTTAAATGTTATCTTATTATAAATACATACATATGATATTTTAGAGAGTATCTTTAAAAAGGGATAATAAAATTAATAATTTACAGGAGAGAATACTTGGAAAATATTTGGGGAATATATTTCTCATTCAAGAACTTTCACATAAATAGAGTGTAATGCCCTAAATGAACAAGAATGATATGTGATAAATATTCAGTGTTTGCTTCTGTACATTGACTGCGAGGATTACATATTAATGGTAAACTACGGGTTTTTTTAGCTTCTAGTTTTTACTTTTCTATGGATTTTTCTCTCCATCTTGCATATGAAGAAGCATAGATCAAAATAAAAATATTATTACTAGGCAATTGAATATTTTAAAATCTTAAGAATTAAGAAAACTACTCAATTATAAACTTTTTTATATTTTTTCATTAGTAATTAGTAATTTGTTATTTGTTCATTAGTTTAAATTAAATTTTATTTTTTATGGAGCCATCAAGTATTCAAAAATAATAAAATATTGAAACATAAATGTGCTAAAGATACTGACTATGGCTTTTCCTTATATTCTAATTTAGGTTTCCAGCCTTTTATTTCTTTTCTTTTGAAGAAAAGAAACAAAAGCCTTATAGTATAGTCAAATAGTTCTTTAATCTATTGTATTGAATGCATTTCATTTTTTGTTGTGGTTTTTGAAAACATATCCATTGAAACCCAGGAATTTCCTTCTCTAATTTTTACCAACTGATTTTAGGTGTCTTATATTATTTTAAAATGGGGCTTATTTTATTTGTAACTCATTTTTTATGTATACAATTATTCTATTCCTTGTTATCTATTTATTTTTATTTTTGCTTTGTTAACTTTTTGTCATTAGAGATATAATGAATGGTAAATTTTCAAAATTATTTTATACTTGAAAATGCTGCTTTTTGTTGGTTTGGGGGGGAGGCTCAGTTTCAGATTTACCTAACTGTGTAATGGTGTATATAATTCTTGGTCCATAATAATAATGATTCCAAACTTTGAAAGATCTTGCTTCAATGTCTTCTTGTATTCAGTTTTTCAGAGCCAACCTGCAGTCAACCTGAATCTTATTCCCTTGTAAAAGACATATTTCCATTTCTAGAAGCTTTTAGCATATTCCCTTTTTCAAGTCCTTCAGAATTGCACAATGAAATATCAATTTAGACTCCCCCTTATTTTCTGCTCCCCACTTTATGTAGTGAG
Organism: Lontra canadensis; assembly: GCF_010015895.1. Taxonomy (NCBI): domain Eukaryota; kingdom Metazoa; phylum Chordata; class Mammalia; order Carnivora; family Mustelidae; genus Lontra; species Lontra canadensis. Next base: position 10,710,714 of record NW_022631036.1, read on the forward strand.
TTCATACAGTTTGAAGTTTAGTCTCTCTTCAGAGGACACAAAATGCCATGAGCAATTCACCTCTTTGAACTAGAGTTCTTTAATCAATGACTTGAATAAAGAATCTAAGTGATGTATTTTGTGCATACAATCAACTGATTTCAATGAACTTTTATTTTCTTTTATTTTCTCAGTTGTGAAATGTGAACAATAATAAGATAATAAGTGCTTGCTTCAACAGCACATATACTAAAATTGGAACAATAATAAGATAATAAATAATAATAAGCTTTTTTGCCATATTGACATAATTCTGACAAGTTTTTTGTCTTATCCAATCAAATTGTAACTCGTAATTTAAATCCTGGGATCCTTAGTTTCTGTTTAATTAAATTAGAAGAATAAAGATTACGGGTTCACTATACTCATGGCAAAGTTCAGCTCAATGTTAAAAATCAAATGAACACTAATTCAGTACTTAATTAGAGTGTCAAAGTCTTAATAGATTTATTTTTCTGTGTCCTCAGCTATGACTAGAAATCAGAAAATCTTTTGCCTTTCTCTGATTTTCCTTGAAATAAGCTTTTTAGCTATATTATACAGTAAAGTGATCAGGTATCCTTAGTTCCAGATCTAGCTGATTCTAAAAAACAAGAAAGAAAGAAAAAAAATCACTAATTCTGGACAAAAAAAGGAATCATTTTTTCAAATTGCCATGTTACTTTTTTTTAAAAGATTTATTTATTTATTTGAGAGAGAGAGAAAGCTGGGGAGGGGCAGAGAGAGAGAGTTTAAGCAGACTCCGTGTTGAGCACAGAGCCTGACATGGAACTCAAACTCATGATCTTGAGATCACGATCTGAACCAAAACCAAGAGCTGGATGTTTAATTGACTATGCCACCCAGGCACCCCAAATTGCTATATTACTTTTAAAAAGCCATTTACTAGATTAAAGAGTTATAGATATCTGCTGTAAAACTTAATGCTTACAGTTAATGACATGGTATTGTATACTTCAAAATTTAAGAAAGTAGATCTCACGTTAAGTACTTTTACCATTAAAAAAAAAAAAGACAAACAACAGAGAGAAACAAGGAAACTTTGCGGGGTGTTGAATATGTCTATTATCTTGATTGTGGTGAAGATATCACAGTTGTTTTCCTATGTCCTAATTCATTAAATTGTACCATTAAATGATGCAATTGTGTATCAATTATACCTCAGAAAAGCTGTAAAAATGCCATATGTTTTATTAGTGAAATATAAAACAAATTTTTAAATAGCATGATATGATATTTACACAACAAAGCATTGTCAAATGCTGATTATCTTGGAGTATACTTCCTGAAGACAAACTTCCAAAGGCATACCTACTCCTTATTTGTGGTATCTTCTGGAATAGAGGACTGAAACTGAGTAAGCAATAAAACTGTGACTGTTATGTCAAGGAGAACGTTTCTAAAAAGTTATTTTCTAAAGTTGGGACGCCTGCGTGGCTCAGTCAGTTAAGGCTCTGCCTTCAGCTCAGGTCACGATCCCAGGATTCTGGGATGGTGTCCTGTGTCTGGCTCCTTGCTCAGTGGGGAGCCTGCTTCTCCCTCTGGCTGCTGTTTCCCCAGCTTGTGCGCATGCTCTCTTTCTCTGACAACTAAATAGCCTTTTTTAAAAAAAGTTATTTTATAACGTTAACTATTTCTGCCCATTTTACAACCTTTTTTTTGGGGGGGGGTTGAGACTTCATCTAGAAGTGCCTTTTCCTGTCCAAATACAAAGCCTCTATAACCCTTTTTCTATAGTACAAGTCAAAAGCAGCTGTGCAAAAGAGACACTCCAGATGATGCAGGCAGCTAAAGCAGGCATTTTCCGAAAAAGCAGAATACAAATGAAAACAGATCAGAGAACATCAAGCAAATGAGTAAATCCATGGAAAATTTTGTAAAATATATTGAAAGATTAAGAATCTGCTTATATTGGGGCACCTGGGTGGCACAGTGGGTTAAAGCCTCTGCCTTCGGCTCAGGTCATGATCCCAGGGTCCTGGAATCGAGCCCCACATCGGGCTCTCTGCTCAGCAGGGAGCCTGCTTCTCTCTCTCTGCCTGCCTCTCTGCCTACTTGTGATCTCTGTCAATAAATAAAATCTTAAAAAAAAAAAAAAAGAATCTGCTCATATTACAAAATTTGAGTTTTATAAAAATACGGACTTAGCTTGGTAAAGTATAGAAATACTTGGTTATGAACCATCATTTAATGTTTGAACTTAATTTTTAATATTAAAGTATCCAATAAAAGTAAGTGGTAACTTTAGTGCATATTAGCAAAAGAAAAAATAGGATAAAATTGGAAGGCAAATATGTAGTAGAACAGATTTGGAATCAAAAAAGGGATATTACTCTTAGCTGCACATGAACAAAATAGCACAAATCATTCCATAATGAGGAAAAAAGTGAGAAAAAGAAAGGACTGGAAACAGAATGAGTTTCAGTCCACGTACAAATAGTAATGTGTCTTTCCTAAGAAATCTGGGAGTAAGAAATAGTGTGTAAAAGTTGGGGACTCTCAAATGAAGAAGTGGTAATTTACACTGAAAGAGAAAAAGAAAGGATATCCTTGGGTTTTTGTTGTTGTTGTTGTTGCTCTTTGTTTAGTTTAGGGTATCCTTGTTTCTTTTAAGCACTGCAAAGCTAGAAAGAAAGGGAAGTTCTGTTGCAGTTTGTTCTGAGGCAAAGTAGAAATGTTATATACCAGGAAAGGAAGTTAGATTTCAGAGATACTACATTTAAAAACAGGGCTTATCTTATACATAATACTTTTCCCACAGAGAAGTTAAACCCCCAGAGAGATTTGTGGCTTACATGAGAGCCTGCTCATTTCCTCCAGCTTCCCAGGAACCATGCTTAACTTACTCCTGCAGTTTCAATCACTGCGCTGCTCCTTGCTCCTCATCACCCAAGTGCATAGAAATCCCTCTCATCTTAAAACCAGACAGTTCTTTATTTCTAATGTGCCTATTTCATTTGTCCTATTCTTTACCTTTGCATTGCCAAACTTCCCTAAAGAGCGATTTATACCTATTTTGTTCTATATCCTAAGGTCTGAATTACATCTCAACCCACTTTAGCTGCCTTTTCATACATATTCTTACATAAAATTATTCCTTCAAAGGCTATTAACGATCTTTTAATTTTCATATCCAATGGTCATGCCTCAAAATTTATCTTACTGGGCTTTTCACCGTCATTTGACAAATTCTAACCTCATCATTATTGAAAACATCTTTTCCTGCTGACATCTACATATTTCTTAAATTACTTTCTCTTACTTCTTTAACTTTTCAAGTATTTATTATATCTGTAACTTTCTGTAGAAGGAAAACACTTTGGTCTTTCTCCTTTTCTCTCATAGCATAACACACTTCACTTCACTTCTTGACACCAGATATGTGGGTTTTCCATAAATCTAGCAATTCTCTGACATCAGCTGAGTGTCCTACAATTTACCTCAATCAGTTTTGATACTATTTACCTGCCCCTCCCTTCAGGTGCCAATTGCAAGTCCAAGACTGTCCCCTGTACTTCTAATAGTCTAACTCTAAATCGTGGATCCCATGATTCCCTCCTTGGGTTTGATAATTTGCTAGAATGATCACAAAACTCAGAGGAACACTTATGCTTACTGGTCAGTTATATTTAAAAAGGATATAACAAAGACTATAGATAAACAGCTAACTGGAGAGATACACAGAGAAAGTTCTGGAAAGCTCCCAAGCACAGGAGCTTCTGTTCCCATGGAGTTTGGGTGCATGACTTCCCCAGCATACAGGTGTATTATCCAGTCTGTAAGCTATCCAACCCCATGTTTTAGAGACATTTCTGGAGGTTTCATCACAGACACGATACATCTTAACTCACCTACTAGCCCTTCTTCTCCTGGAGCTTCTAATTATGGCTTGGTCTTTCTGGTGGCTAGTCCTTATTCTTAAGTTATTCAGGAGTCCACTAGATTTGCCTCATTGGAACACAAATGAAACTTCTATCACCCAGGAAGTTTCAACAGATTTAGGAGCTCTATGTTAGACACCAGAGCCAAAGATCAAGTATTTGAACAAAAGATGTCTCTAGTTCTCTAGACACTCAGGAAATTTCAAGGATTTGGGGAGCACTATGCCAGAAACCAGGAGCAGATCTAGATAAGTAGGTAGATAGGTGGATGACATACAGATAGCAAGGTAGATAGATTATAGATAGATGATATATAGATAGATTTTTCTATTATTTTATGCATTCACTATCATTTTATATGCAATTAATATCTGAATCACTGTCTCAATGCAAAATTTCTTTCCACAATTCCAGGTCAAGCCTCAAGTGCCTATTGAGCATTTCTGTCTGAATAAACATAGACCCACAAATAGAATGCTTAGAAGTCATTAAGTTCCTTCTCCAAACGCTCATTTGTACTATTTCCCTGAATACTACCAATATCCCAACATACGGTGGAGATAAAATCTTGGTAGTTTCACGAACCCTGTAGCTTTACCCTATCTACTTCATCTGCAGCTGATAAGATATTAAATTATGTCAATTTGGCTTCCGACAATTGCTACATTTATTCCTATCTATCCATCCCCTTTGACACTGCTCTCTATTTTTTTTCACCTGGACTATTACAATAGTATCCCAACAGATTCTGTGAAGCCCATAAGAGGTTGATATTTCTTTTCGTCATTATCCTATTTTTCTTACCTTTTATTTATTTATTTATTATTCATTTATTTATTTGAGTATAGTTGACACACAATGTCACATTAGTTTCAGGTGTACAATTTAGTGATTTGACAAGATTATACATTATGCTATGTTCACCACAAATACAGCTACTAACTGTCCCATTACATTGCTATTACAATATCATTCACTGTATTCCTTATGCTATCCCTTTTATTCCTGTGAGTTTCTTACTGAAGAAAAGAAAGAACTGACTGACATGCCCTGATTCAACTCCATGGATTGGATTCGGCCCTACTCTTAATAGAGGGTGTTTCCATCATCTTATCATCTTCATCATCATCCTTATCATCTCATTGATTAAAGGAATACTATGTGTCAGATGCTATTATAAATAGTTTACATGATTTATCCAACTGTGTGAGTCATCCTACATATATTTTAGGAAACTGAGTCTTAGATTAAATAACTTGCTAATACATAATGAAGTTTTGGATGGGAGTGAGTCTCTATGTCATTGTCCTTATTTTCATGTTCTTTGTCATAATTTGCAATTATCTTCTTCGTTTAGTTTTCTTGTTCATTTTTTTTTTTACTCTTCCAGAAGTACATAAACAAGGAAACAGTGACCTTACCTGCATTGACTATGACTGTATCCTCAGTGCTTAGACTAAGACAATGCCCACAATAGACACTCAATAAACCATAAGGAAACCCAGCAAGTCTAGCTCTGAAGCTTGTGATTTTATGTTACCCAGGACACTGTGCTGGTAAAGTGCATGTAGGTGATATTCTTTTTGGATTCTCTATTCTCTCAAATGGATATCTATTTGTTCGCCCTAGATGCAGGCATCTAGGACTATGAGTATTTATTTAGTCCATTCTTGTCACAATATTACTACATAGAAAACCACTCTAAAACTCAGAAATTAAATCACTAACCAAGTATTCCCATATTCATATATCTGGAAGTCAACTGAAATTCATTGGGTTAGATTGGACTTGAAGTATTTGAGCTTTGTCTCCACTTTGGATACAGATCTTTCCACATGTTTTTCATTATGTGGAATATACAGCTGGAAAATGAATGGACCATATATAAAAAGAGATCTCTGACATATAGTCTACAGCAGTCAGACCAGGAAAGAAATCCATTAACCTCAACAATAAGTCCAAGAGGCTAGCCTGCTATCTAGAAGTGAGACTTACGGGAAGTCTGATTACTATCTCTAGCAATGACTTCAAGAAGCCAAGCATAACTCCTATAGCAATCAGCCCTAAACAGAGAGACTTAATTAGTAACAGTTCCCCTAAACTTTTTTCCCCCTATCCAGTTAAGACCAACCAGAGAAATGCAAGCATTTCTCCTGACCTATCACATAGGATGCCCCACTACCGGTTAGCCCACCTATGGCTTCCTCATGCCAACAGCCTACAACCATGGCATATCTGAGCACTTCCTTTTAAAATTTCCACTCTTGGGGCACTTGGGTGGCACAGTTGGTTAAGCATCTGACTCGGTTTTGGTTCAAGTCACAATCTCAGAGTCTTGAGATCAAGCTCCACATTGGGCTCTGAGCTCAGCACGGTTTAAGACTATATGTCCTTCCCACTTATGCTCTCTCTCTCTCTAATAAAATAAATAAATCTTTAAAATAAAGAAATAAATTGTTCACTATAAAGCTTTTGACTACCATGTATAAGAATTTCTTTGTATTTATTTACTAACACTAAACAACTAACTAAATGCCAGTTTGTTCTATGTGTATTTAATTTAAAAAATTTTTTAAAGTTATATTCATCTTACTGTTCATTGTGAATGCAGAAATTTATACAATATAAAAATGTGTGAGCGGTTTTTATTTTTTGCAGACTCTTGACACAGCTTGCTATTAAACTTTGTGATCTTTAAAAATTTTGATCCACATTTCTATTATTTGCATAAAGATATTTATATTTTATTAATGGACATGATATATTAAAGGACAATTTCTTCTGAAGATTCAACGAACAGTGTTACTATTGCTCATTGAAAAAGGACACTATTCCTCTGACTTGGAAGAGTTTAAAGCTTTGAACATATAGCCATGGGGTTGTTTGTTTTTGAAAAGGAAATTTAGATATATTTTAGATTAGCAATTCAATATTTTTCATTCATACATTTGAATATATCCTATTTAGAGAGTAAAGTTAAATAATCATGGTTGCTTTTATAAAAACTTATTTTCCTGATTTCTAATATTTTTTTAGGATAGTTCTTTTTGAACCATACTTTGTTCCTTTCCATTACTTATACACTAGTTATCATCATGAAATATAGGATTTCTAGGTATACTGTAAATAATGCTTATGAGCCATAGTCTAAACATTTTTCTAAAAGAAGACATTTATTGTAAAATACTTGTGTCTCACGTCACATCAGATTCAGCTCAAAATGACTCAAATATATCATTTCACTCCTAGTAACAGAGAATTTCTGAAATGTTGGGAACATCATGCCCACTAAGGATGCTAGAATTACCGTTTATTTATGTATTGTTGGGTTTTATTTTTTGGGTTTTTTTTTTTTGTTTTATTTTGCTTTGTTTGTTTTTCATATTGCAATAGTGCTATGGGATGCTATTTTCTCTGATACTGGTCTTCTCTGATGAAATTTTTGGAGTTGTGAGAGAAGGGAGATCAAAGAGGGAAGACAGAAATAGTTCTTTATAGTTTTCAGATTTTTTTCTTTTTACTTAAATTTTTCAACCTGATGCATTAATTATAATAAAGACATCAATCTCTGAAAGAATTTGTGAAAGACAGTTGCCTATGTTGTTAATAAGCTTTGCAAAAACTGGAAATTCTTAGAGGAAAGTTACCTAAGAAATAGAAAACACTATTGAACAACAGTGACCATAGATAGCATCAGTAGAAACTAATCAGTGTTTCTGCAATATATATCAAATGAAAAAAGATTTTTACTACATAAAAATGAAAGCATTTATAATCAGATGTAATGAGATATAAATGTAAATAGAAGGAAAAAAGGACAAGTTAAGGAGTATTTTATACTGTATTCACCAACACTTTTGAAAGTTTTTTTTTAATATATTCTTAAGGCATATATTTCAAATGTGACATTAAATGAGATTTTAATTTTTTTCAACAATATTTTACTTTGAGAAGGTACTATACAACAATATTGTAAGTTGAGAACGTACCATTCGTCAGGAAGTATACTAGATGTTGGGAACACCATTAATGATAAATAAAACAAGCATAAGTCCCTGCTTTTGTGGAGTTTTCTAGAGGGAGACAAAGGAAATAAATAACATAAACTAAATAGTTGTTATTTAATGTAAGCTGTTAAGGAGGAACATAAAGAAAGAGGGTAAGAAATACCAGTGGGGTTGTTGACACTTCAGGTAAGGTTTTCTGAGTAAGTGATTTTCAATTAAGAGCCAGGAGGAAGTAAGGGATCTAGCTTTGTGGACATCTAGGGGAAGAATACTCAAAGAGAGGTCAGAGTAAGAACAACGACCAAAGCAGATAATGTAATGTGCCCAATGTGTTCATGGAACAGGAAGAAGAAGAGTGCAGATGAAAGACAGTAAAAACAAGCAAGGAGTTACAGATGAGAACAGATTAGAAATGAAGAGCCAGATCAAGAAGGGCTCTTAAGTCCTGGCAAGTGCATCGACCTTCACTCTGAGAAGGGAGTGCCTTAGAGAAACTTTATGGAGGCATAACATAAACAATTTTACATTTATGTTCTACTATTTAGACATACCACCAGTGATAAACAATTATATTTACAGTGTGACTTAAGTGGAAATGCCTGGATAATATCAAAATTACAAAATTCTTTTCAGAGCTCTGTGTGATGCAGACGTGTTGAAAACACACTGGGTTCCTCAATAAGGGATTGGACTACATGATATCCAGGGATTTGACTAGAGTTCTGTAGTGAGCTGTTAAAGAGTTAACATAATTAATACACAATTTAAGTCCTAAACATGGGAAGTACTTAAGCCATGTTGATGGGGAAATATTCTTATCAAAACCATGGCGTACAACTAGACCAGACATTATCTAGTTTATTTTGGATGACTTCTTTTTAGCTGAAACTGAATGTCACTCAATTTTTAAAAGTCCTATTTTTTCAGATGAAGAAACAACTTTCATTTTCAGAAGAAGTAACAACTCCCTTCATACAAGTGTGAAAGAAATAGCAGCTAGCCAATTAAATGTTAGGGTAAGTTTTGCCTATTACAATTATATTGGGGTAAATGTTGACTACTTATAAAAATAACTTTTAGGGAAAAAAGCAAAACAGGATTAACAATAAAAATCTTAGGCATGGGGTTGCCTGGGTGGTGCAGTCAGTCAGGTGTCCAACTATTGGTTTAGGCTCAGGTCACGATCTCAGGGTCGTGGGATTGAGCCCCATGTTGGGCTCCACACTTGTATGGAGTCATCTTGGGGTTCTCTCTTCCTTTCCATCTGCCATTCCCACTCATGTTTTCTCTTTCTCTTTCTAAAATAAATCAATAAATCTTTAAAAAAAAAATCTTAGGTGCAAAATTTAAGAATAATGCCTTATATACATTAATGTTAAAAAATATTGTAAAGTACTGATACTGGTAAAAAGTAATTGAGTAAATACAGCAAAATATATGTAAAAATAGCACATTTTGTTAATTTATTTTGATCAGTATAACTGAGTTTTAACTATTTAGGAGTTTTATGAAGTTGCATGAAGAAATTGCATTATCTTTGCAATTAGGAAAAAAAAAATCTTCCATATGAGGTAAATGGACTTTAATGCCATTTTTAAGGACCATGAAATATTTATTCTTATTAATTTATGCAGCATCATATTACTGAGATTATTCTTTGGAAAAAAAACATGAATACCGGATGCATTTGTTAAATATATTGTGTTTGGAACTTAATTAACTATGCAAGGATTCAATATATAATTATCATATGGCTTAACAAGAAACATAACAATATTTATTAAGACATTTCCCTCTATGGGCCGCCAAGGTGGTTCAGGTGGTTAAGCCGCTACCTTCAGCTTGGGTCATGATCCCACCATCCTGGAATGGAGCCCCACATGGGCTCCTTGCTCAGCTGGGAGCCTGCTTCACCTCTCCTCTCCACTGTACTCTCTCTCTCTCACTCGCTATCTCTTTCTCTCTCTTTCTCAAATAAATAAATAAGATATTTTAAAAAAAAGACATTTCTCTCTAGTTACCTCAGATGAGAAGAAAGAGATAAATAATTGTATGCTAACATTACACACAATCGTTTCATAAAAATCACTTTGCTAAGTTTATTTAAGAATTATATTTCAGGGTGCCTGGGTGGCTCAATCTGCCTTCAGCTCAGGTCATGATCTCAAGGCTCTGGGATCAAGCCCAGTGTCATACTGTCTTCTCAGTGGGGAGTCTGCTTCCCCCCTCTCATTCTCCCCTTCTCTTTCCCTATTACTTTCTCAAATAAAGTCTTAAAAAGCAGAAACATATTTCAATATGATCTTACTCTTAAACTATAACTAAAAGCAAAATAATTGATCATGAACTCTATCATGATAAGGGACAAAAGATTTGACCAGATTGATAGGTATAATTCAGACAGTACTTCAGTATAATATGCAAAATAAGAAAAATGGAAAAGAATATAGAGGTTAAGGAAAATAAAAGGCAATACTATATAGTAAATATAGTCCAATAATTCCTTATTATCAAAAGCTAAAAAGGCACGTGGTAAAAATTTATTCAAAAGAAATTTAAGTGCACTAATCAATGACAGAGCTACAATTAAAAGTTAAGCCAGTAATATAATTTTAAGTTTGACAGGAGGTAGAATATACTTTATTCACCACTTGTCTTTAGAGACAATAGAACACTTAATTAAATTAAGCTGATAATGTCCTTCTTTGTGTCCCAGTGAGCCATGTTCTCCATACCTAGTAAAAAACCTAAAACATAAAATGGGATTTAGTGAATTGGATACCCACTAAATTAGGAATTTCTTGAGAGTTGAAATTATGTTTTATTTATTTGTTCTAGTACTTTTTTTGTGCAACAATGACTCATTAAGGAAAGCCTAAAGGACTGGTCTGAATCATTGTCTTCCTTCTTAGTCACCCATTTTCTCCTGTTCATTTTAGTTGGTTTTTTTCCCCAATGTTTCTGATAAAAATGTTACCAAAAGGCATCATTTTATCATAATTCAATTATTATTTCTATGTCCACATCTTAATTTAGCTTTCAGTAGCATTTTCAGTAAAAATATTCCCTTTTAGGATAACTGTTTCTAAGGATTCTTTGGCTTGTACCTCAGCTTTAATTTTTTTTGTTGTTTTTTTGTTTTTTCCCAATCTCCATATTTCTTTATACCATTTACTTTGAGGCTTCTGTTTCTTGTTTCATCTCCATGTTTTGGAGCATTCCAGAACTTTGTTATCTTCATCTGAGTTTTCTCCTTAAGGGATCTCATTATCTTTGCAATTAGGAAAAAAAAAAAATCTAAATGGGATTCCTATTTGATTTTGGTCTGAACGCTTCCTCTTTCCTTTATGTCCTTTATTACACTCATTCTTACCACCCTGACGGAGCCATACCAGCCAAATTATGGGCCATTAAATATGTCACGAGAGAGACTGCTAGTTCTCACCAGTATCTATGACTCGTTTTTTCTTTTTCTTGGTATGACTTCAGCACGCATGTAAGCCCTCTTAGATTTAGTTAATGCCATGAAATTAGCTCTGACCAATAAGATATCGGTGGAAGTGATGCATATCATCTTCAAACATGATACTCACAAGCTTCAATGTTCCCCATTTTCTTACCATGTTTCCTGGCTTGATGCAGAGGATAGGGAGAGTAGTTAATTCACCATGGAGTGTTGAATTATATATCCCTTCTACCTTGCCATTTTGTGTGTGTCAGTGGGGGTGGGGGTGTTATCATTTGCTGAATTGTTAGGATTCTCATTTGCTGTTTAATTTTTTAATGTTTTATATAGGAGAATACAGTTTATACAGTTGAAAACAATTCGCGCTTTTGCATTTCGGTGGACAGAGATGACAAGTTTGTTTATCAGGTTTTAAGTTCTACAGCATTGCTTTCCTGTAGTGTAGGTTTCTTCATTTAAGTAATTGTTTTGAAGAAATTTGGGGAAACATTGTGTTTCTTTACATGTTTAATTTTCTTTTTTCTTGTCCTGTGCTAAGTTACCATTGTTGTTTTCATCTTCACTGTATTTTCCTTAGAGCACCTCATATTTGCTCCTATTTCCTTTGTCCTTAGGGTACTATTATTCCAAGTTTATCCTCTCATACCTCCCATGCCTCCAATGCACATTTTAGTCTCTTCTCTGGAATAAGTGCTCTGACCCACTATTAGACTTTTTCAGTCTTTTAACACATAGGGTGGGCTTTCTTATTCTGTGGATAGATTTGATCAATCTTTGTTCTGCTCTCATTCTTTTTTTTTTTTTTTTTTTTTTTTTTTAGTTTTTCCTCAATTTTTACTTCTGTCTGTGAAGACTTGCAGTGGAAATGTGGTAGAGAGCTTGGATTGATTGGATTGGGTGATATTGCAGGTGAGAGTGTTTTACAGGATTTGGTTTCCCAGTTAAACTTTTGAAAGTCCTCTGTGAGCTAAATACACTAGTATCTTTTGCCAACATTACTTTTCCAATCCTTAAAGCAATATCATATGGTAAGTAGTGATATATTTATTTTGGCTTCAGAGAGAAGATGATTTCACTCCATTGTTGGGGGGAAAAAAAACACAAAACTAATCCAAGTCTCCAAATGTCCTTAAACCCATACTTACTTCCTTGTTCTATATACTCTTCCTAACAGATCAGATTATATGGTGATTTGTCTGATTTTTTACCCTTCTCACTTGCTCCTATCTCAGATAAAATTCAATACTTTAGTATCCTGCTAGGAACAGATACTTTAAGCACTTAAAGTTCAAACTGAAAAGTTATTACAATTGGAGTTATGCTGAGTTGGGATTTCAGGTTGTACTTAAAGTTTTATTTGATATTTGAATAATATTAGGCAAATATTATTTAATCTCAGTTTCCTAGTGACTATGAGTTTCAATCAAAGTACTATTCTTTTTCCTCTTATAAATAATGAAAAGTTGCAAAAGAAAACTTGTCATGATACTATATCCTATTATGGGAGATATATAACATACATTTAATATACAGGGAAGGTAGGAAATTTTCATGACATTTTTAAATGTAAATTTTGGCATATATGTACATAAGTATGTTTGTTTATGTGTGTGTGCATATACTGCTAAACACATATGGAGGCAAAAAGCCATGTGAATAATTTTGTAAGATGAGAAACTCATTGTAATAAGTGGGGGATTGGGTTTTTATATGTCTGGCATTGGTGACTTGTTTGACAATTCTATTCCATGTTTCTAGTTCTGATTATCTCTTTTCTGATTTTGCAGTCTTATGGGTACTTTTCCTGAAAATACCTAACCCGCTTCAGACTTGAACCCAAATTCTAACAATTAAAATAGTCCAAGGACAGAAATTTGAACACTTAGTCCATGAGTCCTCATTACTTACAGAAACAACCACAAATATCCTAGCTTTACATTCACCAAAATTTGTCACAAAAATAATAACTTGCCTTCTTACTCTCATCCCTTCAAAACTCTGATATGTTTATACAGCAACATAAACTTCTAGTTATTTTTTCCTATGTGTACACTCCACCAACATTCTTCCTTGTTTATTTTCAGCTGTCTCTTCATTCTATTAGGCACTATAATCAAAAAGAATTTCTTAATCTTCAGTTAGAACTAAATTCTCCCTAGAATTCTTCAGAGTTGCTAGACTCCCAGCATGCTGTTATTTGTTCTGTGGTGATGGTAGTTCTACGATTGCAATTGATCACAGACTTGGTCACATTAAAAAAATATATTTGGATATGTTTTTTTGTAGTGATTATGACAGATTTACATACATACATAATTATTAAATATCCCTAAGGTAAGGCATCATGCTATGCACTTTTCAAACGATGTTCTATTTAATAACCAGAAACATCAGCTAGTAGGAGAAATTGACCTGTAAGGAAGTTAAAGAGCTTACTCTTTATTTTCGCTAAATTCTTTACTTCAATTTATACATCCTTCGGTTATAAATATAAACAATGCAACATAGTTAATATTAATATTTTCAGCATATTTGTCACCAATCGAAATCACATATATTTCCATAGCATTACAGATATTGTATATATTTAAACATATTGTTCACCCTGATCACATCTTTAAAATTATGGTACCTATTTTATCAACTCACTAATGGATCTTGTTATTTAACATGTGATAAAGAAAATGTTATAATACTCTCTTTCAAATTTATTTTTTAATAAAGTTTAATTTTTAGAGCAGTATAGCAAAATTGAGAGTAAAGTACAGAGATTACCCATATAGCGGCTGCCCCTGCTTATGCACAGCCTCTCACAGTATCAGCATGTCCCACCAGAGGGTACATTTGTTATGACTGATGAACCTGCACTGGCACATCATTAGCCAGAGTCCTTAGTTTAGTTCAGGGTTCACCAGTAGATAACTCTTCGACCAGTAGATAACTGGGGTATAGTGGGCTTCTAACAAATGGAATGATCTTAAGAGCTAAGCAAACTGTACTACCACATTAAGGTCAGTTTGAAAACATATCTACTAATATTTCATTGGCCAAACATCTCACCTGGCCAAGCCCAACACCAGTAAGGTGGGGAATTATACTCTGCCCAAAGAAGAGGGAGTTCGGTATTTATTGAAGAATAATCCAGGCTATTCCAAGAATCTCTGCTCCAACCCTTATGATATAGTTATTTTTATTATTTTAATTTTCAGATGAGGAAATCAAGACTGGGATGGTTAAATAATTGGCCTAGTTCTTTATATTTAGGAAATATCAGAAGCAGATTTCAAGACATTTCTGTTTGATCCCAAAGCCTCTTATATTTCCACCATACATTTATCTATATAGTAATTATCAGATTAATCTTTGGAAGAGTGTCAACATATTTATCTCAAAGCAAGGAAGTTAGAAATATGATTTGGAATTATTTATATTAATATGCTTTTTATAAATACCCAGTTTTCCTCTTTAAGTGGATAACTATCATTTATGCAGATGATTATGTAGGCTGAATATTTAAGTCTTAAAATCCTTTGACATCAAGATGTTACTATAATTTTGTGCTCAATTAAACACTAAGCAGAAAATGTAATATTCAGTTAAAACTATTTGTGATACTAATCATTTTGGAATGCAAATCAAAAACACAATGAGATACCAACTCACACCCATTACACTGGCTATTATTAAAAAAAAAAAAAAGAGAGAGAGAGAGAGAGAATGTTAGCAAAGATGTGGAAAAATTGGAACAGTTGTACATTGTTGGTGATAAGGTAAAATGATGTAGTTTCTGTGGAAGACAATATGAATACGATGGGTCCTCAAAAAACTATGCATAGAATTACCATATAAACCAGCAATTCTGCTTATTAGAGTTTAAAACAGCAACTCAAACAGGTACTTGCACACCAGTGTTCACAGCAGCTTTATTCACAATAGTCAAAATGTGTTAACAACTCAAATGTCAACCGATAAGGTAAACAGATAAACAAAATGTGGTGTATTGCATACAATGTAATATTACTCAGCCTCAAAAAGAATGAAATTTGGGGGCGCCTGGGTGGCTCAGTGGGTTAAGCCTCTGCCTTTGGCTCAGGTCATGATCTCAGGGTCCTGGGATGGAGCTCTGCATGGGGCTCTCTACTCAGCAGGGAGCCTGTTTCCCCCTCTCTCTGCCTCTCTGCCTACTAGTGATCTCTCTGTCAAATAAATAAATAAAATCTTTTTTAAAAAAGAATGAAATTTTGATATATGCTACACCGTGCATTAACCTTGAAGATATGCTTAGTGAAATCAGCCAATCACAAAAAGATAAATACTGTATGATTCCACTTAACAGGAGGTACCTAAGATAGTGAAATTCATAGAGACAAAAGGCAAAAATGGCCATTACCAGGGACTGGGGGAGGAAGAAACAGGGAGTTATTGTTTGATGTGTACAAAGTTGAGTTTGTGAGGCTGAAAACGTTCTGGAGATGGACAGTGGTGATGACTGGACAACCGTGTAAGGGTATTTATTGCTACTAAAGGGCACACTTAAAATGGTTACAATGGTAAATTTTATGTCATGTATATTTTATAACTTAAGAAACAACATCTCCCCCAAAAAACTAACCATGATAGAATATTAAGTGGATGATATGAATCACTGTTAGGTAAATGGCTATACATTTATACATCACTGTTAAGTAAATGGCGTAGAAGCGGGGATTTGTAGGTTTTACAAACCTGAAAAGACAGAACTGATTAGGAGAGCATAACTTAAATTTCTTCCAATAAAACTGGTGAAATGAATGGGGACTTGGATTGAGTTTTGTGAGGTGAAACAGGAAAATGGCAAAACCTCAAGAACAAACTGAAAACTCTGTAGTTAGAATTGATCGGAGACTAATGAACACAGGACCAGGTAACTGGGCTAAATGCTGTTGAATTCATCTTGCCTCCTCTAAAGATTTACACTTTCAGGTGAAGGAAGGCAGAATTATTGTCGGCATCAAGTAACCTCAGGTGTCAGGAGAATGAGACCAAAGAAAAGTAAACAAAGACTGATAAATGCACACTTTCTTTTACTCAAAGCCTGTATCTGTGAGTCTAGTAGTTTTAATAAATCTGTGATACTTTATAATTCAATAGAATTTTCCCACAGCAGAGTAGAAATTGATAAATGTGACTTCAGCTAGCCTATCAACAGTTGATGTTTGTCAAGAGAAAAAAAAAATGGAAGTACTTTCCCCTGATACTTTCCTATAATAAATCACAACACTTAGGTTATTTGACCAAAGAAGACAATGAATCAGCAAACGTTATCATTAATTGTCTTACCTTTCTATGGCCCAGAAATTTGTTACTTTCAAACTGTTTCTGCTTTCTAACTTTTACACATCAACAACATATCTCCCTTATATTAAAAAAAGTCAATATGAAACTAATATCTGATTATTAGAACTATGTTACAAAAAAATCAACCAGATGTCATGTAGCAGCTTTCTAACCAGGTAATAAATTATGAAATAATGATAACTTGACTTTACAAATTTATCTTCCAGATGAGCACCAATTTATACTTGTCTAAGTTCCTGTCAGTATTAATAATGTGCATCATTAAAGAACACTAGGAGCAGCCAGTATAAAAAGGAAAGGTGAAGTAGAATAAATAGAGGACTGTCTTTTAATCAGTGAAGGCAACCCATACAAAAGGAGGAAAAATAAAATCTTTAGGAAAAATATTTGAATACATTATAAAATAGTTTAAACTTTTTAGTGGAGATCAGGCTGTTAAAATATTTGTTTTATGCCAAAATCAATCAATTTAGTTTAATTTTGATACATACAAATGTTTATACCTATAGTTTATAATTATTTGTTGCATAATTAATCATTTTGACTCATATTGAGCAAGGATGAATGTGCATCAGTGTAACTATTATAATTACTCTATAAAAATTAATTTTAAATGTGTACTATAATTCAATATTTATTGCACTCCAAAAAACTAATATCACAATAATATTTTATTATTGCAAAATACTAAGTACAATTTTTCTTCCAGATATATACATCAAATTTATATTGGGCATTCTGAATAAGTTTCCTAACTTAACCATATACCTTTCCTGGAATATGCTCAAATCCATTTTTTGGTTGTTTTTTAAGATTTTATTTATTTGAGAGAGATTGACAGGAAGAGAGCACGAGCAGGGGGAGGGGCAGAGAGAGAGGGAGAGAGAGGAAGAAATAGGTGCCCCGCTGAGCACGGATCCTGATGTAGACTGTTCCCAGGGCCCTGGGATCATGACCCGGGCCGAAGGCAGATGCATGAGCTTAACTGACTGAACCACCCAGGTGTCCCTCAAATCCATTTCAAAAAGAAAAAAATCTATAGAAAGATTAGTATTCTATACTCATTTCTCAATGTTAGGTTTGTGGCAAACTCTGAGTTATCAGGAAAAAGAACTCTTTTAATCTGCCTACAACCTCCTTCTAATATTCAGATACTACAGAGAAATCTGAGCCCCAAAACTTGGTTTAATATATAATATATAATATAATTTGTATATAATATATAATCTTGTTGGTTA
Organism: Lontra canadensis; assembly: GCF_010015895.1. Taxonomy (NCBI): domain Eukaryota; kingdom Metazoa; phylum Chordata; class Mammalia; order Carnivora; family Mustelidae; genus Lontra; species Lontra canadensis. Next base: position 10,728,682 of record NW_022631036.1, read on the forward strand.
TTATTTACAATGCTTGATCAATTTATAGATAAGTATGCATTACCTTCCTGAAAATGAAACCTAAGGAAGTTTGCAAGTAAAAGCAGACAGACAGAAGTTCAAGTTCCAGGAACAAAGTAACTTTTGCAAATTCCAGACTTAAGAAAAAAAGATTGAAAAAAAGATGGTGTATTATTATACTTTCTACATTTGCTTAAATGATAATAAGAAAATAGTATGAATAATTGTATGCCCATACATTTGACAACATAGGTAATATAGACAAATTCCTTGAAAAACAAAACTTAGCAAGTTAACATGAGATTGACCAGAAATGGGAATAGATATACCCACAAAAGATGGAAACTGTACTGAATGAGGTCCACATTTTTATGGATTTTACCTGAGAGCATTCTCCAACTTATGAAGCATAATGTAGCTATAATCCAAACAAAAAATCTGCTTAAACAAAATCCAAACAAAAAATCTGCTATGGCTTAAAGTTAGACAAAATTTAATTGGTTTCATGAATCAAAGAACTAAGTTTGGAATTATCATAACTACTTAGAGGGAGAGACCCAGATAGGAAAAAGCATGAAGATTTTATAAATATTTCTGTAAACTATGCTTAAATTCTTGAATGACACCTATGCAGGAAGTTCTCCAAGGTTTGCACCAGAAACATCAACTAGAGACACTAACAAGGCTAAGCAGAAATTTCAGTTGCTGTTCCCCCACTTTTGAAGAGAGATGGAGTTTGGAAGTTAAGTATAGCTAAAGCTGAAAACCTCCTAAAATGATAATAAAAGTTCTTCAGTGAAAGATAACAGAATTAGGAACAGTACAATGCATTATCCACAATAAAGAGCATGCAATTAAAAGTAATGGAAATATGAAGAAAGAGGAGAGTGTACACCAATAGAGAAAAGAAAAATAAGTAAGTAGAAACTGCAAAAAAAAAAAAAAAAGAAGAAAGAAAGAAAGAAAAAATACAGATGTGGAGCACCTGGGTGGCTCGGTAGGTTAAGCCTCTGCCTTCAGCTAAGGTCATGATCTCTTGGGAAGCAGCCCATGTCAGGCTCTCTGCTAGGTGGGGAGCCTGCTTCCCCCTCTCTCTCTGCCTGCCTCTCTGCCTATTTGTGATCTTTCTCTGTCAAATAAATAAAAAAAATCTTTAAAAAAATACAGATGTTAGAATTAACAGACAGTGGCTTTTAAGCAATATTATAAATATCTTTAAGGACCTAAAGCAAAATGCTGACACAATGAGTGAACAGATGGAGAATTACAAGGAAAAAAAAAAAAAGAAAACTGTAAAAAAGTATAAATTCCCAAAGTGAAAACTGTAATATCTAAAATGAAAAATTCACTGCATGAGCTTTATATCATATTGGAAAAAGTGAAAGAAAGTGTTGGTAATATAGAAGATAAATTAATAGAAACTAATCTGCCATGGCAAATGGGGGAAAAAACAGATTGCAATAAAGTGATAATGTCTTCAGTCATCTGTAGGAAGATATCTGTGGTAGACCGGATGCATAATTAGAGCTAGAGAAGGCAAGGAGAGAGAGAATGAAGCAAAAGCAACAGAGAAATTTAATAGTTTAAAATTTCTCACCATTGAGGAAAAGTCTAAATTTATAACTTTATGAAATTCAACAAACTTAATAACATGATAATTCAAAGAAAACCACATCTATGAACAACGTAGACAAACTGCTGAAAACTTAAAAACTTAAAAGCAGCCAGAGAAAAATACCAATGTATTACTTAAAAGAAATTAACTATACAAAGTAAGCTGATATTTCCTTAGAAATAATGAGGACCAGAAGACAACAAAATAGCATTTTAAAGAGTTGAAATAAAGACATTTCAAATAAACAAAAACTATGATAATTTGTTAGCAGAAGAAATAATAAGTTTTCAGACTGAAAGTAAATGGCTACAGGAAAATTTTGGATCCAGAGGAAAAATATGGGAAAAAAAAAAAAACCCAAATCTAAAATATGGCAATATTAAGAGATTATCCCTCTCTTAAAAATCCACTTTACTTATTTGAATCACAAATAAGAAATTAAAACTTTAAAAACACTGAATTATGGAATTCAGTATATGTGAAGTATATGACAGTAATAGCTTTAAAACTAGGGAGAGGGTAAACATAATGTTGCAAAATATTTATATTTTATGTGATCTGGTACAGTAGTAACTCAAACTGCTTTGCCATCATTTTAAGATGCATATGCTTACCCTTAGTACAAGCACTAAGGATCACATAGAGTGGAATAGCTAAAAGCCTATTGGATAAATGAAATTAAATCCTGGTGGGGGGGGAGGGTGTTGCATCCACCAGCACTAAGACAGGAATGAGGGAAATATAAGAACCAAAAACATATGGGATAAATGGAAAACAGGCAAAAATGTTTTACACATAATAAATTAAGTTGGATAGCAATAAAAATAAGGCATTTTGAAAAACCATATGTTTGGAAATAAAGCAGCACACTTCTCGGAGTAACCCTAAGTCAAAGAAAAATATCATTAGGGATATTAAAAAGCATTTGTGAAAACACAACATATCAAAATTTGTGGAATACAACTAAAGCATGGTTAGAAAGACATTCACAATATTAAGTAAAATAATCAGTAAAGGAGAATAATTTTAACTCTAATTACTTATTTGTAGTTAAAATATCCACTTTAGACATTCTTAGAAGATGAGAAATTTAAATCCAAAATTATTAAAAGAAGAAATTATGAAAAATAAGAATAGATATCAATGAACTAGAAAACAAGAAAACAATTATAAGCAAAATATGTTCACTGAAATAATGAATTTGATAAAGCCTAGCCAGGACTGTACAGAAAAACAAGAGAAAATACAATTTTACCAATGTCAATACTGAAAGATGGTGTATTATTATACTTTCTACATTTGCTTAAATGATAATAAGAAAATAGTATGAATAATTTTATGGCCATACATTTGACAACATAGGTAATATAGACAAATTCCTTGAAAAACAAAACTTAGCAAGTTAACATGAAAAAAATGAAAACTGAAGTAACTACATATTATTGAAACTGAACTGGTAACATAACTTTTACCCAAAGAAAACCCAAGATGTAGATAATTTCACTGGTAAATTTTATCAAATGTATGAGGAAGAAGCAACAGAGTTTACACAAAGTATTTCCAATAGAAAGAGACGGTGGAGAACTACACAACTCCTTTTTATGGTGCCAGCATTCCTTTGGTGACAAATCTTGAAAACATGACAAGGAAGGGGAACGATAGATCAATGACACTCAGGAAAGCGTTCAAAAAAGGAATGACTTGATACTAGAAAATTAATTAATGCATTTCACCATATTAACAAAATAAGGGACGCATAATTTAACCACCTTAGTATAAGCAAGTAAAACAACTGACAAATCTTCGAGATGCATTTATATTAAGAACTCTTTAAAAAAAATAACTCTTAGCAAACTAGAAATAGAAGGAAACTTCTTCAGTTTAATGGAGGGCATTTGCCAAATATTTATAGCTGTTACAGTAATAGTGATATTTCCCCTTATGATTAGGAACACGAAAAGGATGTCCATTCTGACCACTACTTATTGACATTATATGGAACTTTCTGGCTAATGCAAAAAGAAAAAATAGAAAAAAATTGTAACAATCAAAAAAGGAGTAAAATGTATTATTTACCAATAGCATTTACACAGAAAAATTGTAACTTAAGAAAAAACTTAGAACTATTAAGTGAATTTTAAAGGATTACAGGATATGACACTAATTGACAAAAGTCAACTTTATTGTTATGAGCTAAGTAGCAGCAGCAACTGAAAAATTAAGTTAAAATTGTAGCTCCTCGTACCAGCATTGTAAGCATATAATACACCTAAGTGAAAATTTAATGGAAAAACATTATTGAAATTTCTGGAAAAAAAAATGTAATTGGCTGGTATAATAGTCACTATAATTTGACAGTAGTAAGCTTAAGGTGCGTATGGCATGTCCTAGATCAGCTAATAAAAATGATAGAGGTATACCTAAAAAGTTAACAGCGGAAATAGAATGAGGTCTTAAAACAACATTCCATCCCCTTATAAAAAGGCAGGATAAGGAGAAACAGAGAACAAAATCAACAGGACAAACAGGAAATAGACAAAAATTGGTAGATCTAAATATGGTAATATTAGTGACAGTACACATGAAAATAGAATAAACACTCCTATTAGAAATAGAGATTATCTAACTCTATACTAAAATCTATAAGTATTCCGTAGGTTAATTAAAGAGGAGCTAAATAAATGTAGAGATATACAACTTCCTGAATTATAAAATCAATACTTTTAAGATATCATTTGTAGCAACTTGATCAATAGACTTAACCACTTCCATTCATAATCTCGGCAGTTTTATGTAAGCCTTAATCCTGACTATATAGTGTTATGGAAAAACAAAAGGACATAGCATATCTAGAACAATTTTGAAAAAGAAGAATAAATTTGTAAGACCTCAGTTACCTGATTTCAAGACTTATTTCTGTCTAAATAGTGAAGTAAGTACAGTATTGACATAACAGAATGGGGATTCCAGAAATAGATCAATTTATATAAAATCAATTTTTTTTCTTGCATGAATGATAGAATGACCTTTCTTACAAATTGGATGGATTTATTACACATTATATTTAATGGGAAAAATTAACACTGATACCACAGTCAGAAATAATTCGAGGTGGATTTTAGAAATAAACATAATGTGTATTAACTATAAATTTCCCATTGGGTAGGAAGAAAAAGGAAGAAGGGAGAGAGATTGCAAAAGTGAAAAAAAGATGCAATCATTAAGTCTGAAAGCACTTACATGACATTTAAATCTTTAGTCTGTGTACCATTGTCATAATGAATTTAAGAAAAATACGTTCATAATTCACAAATAATTCATTTCACGTAGCCTTGAAATGTTTGCCTCAGATATCACTGAGTGTAGTCAATTTAATCCTTCATAGAGTAATATTAGCCAAGTCACTTCCTGGAACAGCTGCTATGGATAAAAAAGCGTCTGCTAAGAATTTTTAGTTTTTGCTATACTTCCTGTCAGCTTTTTTTGATGTGTGTGTAAAATGTTCATATAAAGAAATGCAAAATAAGAGAATTACTAACTCTGAATGTAGTTCAATACCTAATGAAATAAATATAAAAAAACTTAATTTCTTTTTTTTAAACTTAATTTCTTAATTCCATAGAGTAATTATTAGAAATAATTTTAGCCCTGTGTTTATTTTGTTAAATAAATATTTTATTATTTATTACCTAAGAAATATGCTGTGATGACACTAACTTTTAGCTACTGAACAATACTTGGGATTATTCCCAGTACTTCAACTGAGATTGACTCACAAAAGCAGATAATGACTTTAACAGTTATGTCAACTATATCTTGATCATCAGATGCTGTTTGCCATCTGCATCCGTATGCCTAGACACTACAGAACCCTAGTCTTTATTTGGACTTGGTAATACCATCTCCTGAGAAATGAGGTTCCATTGTACTTTTAACATATTGGAAAAATACAGAATGCTAAATGATATTCCTTAGACAGGAAAGTTGTAAGAATAAAGTAAAAAAGATTCCCTCGCTGTCTTTATTATTCATATACATCATGTTAACCCCAATATAGGTTCTGTATGCATAAATTATTATTATAATTTGATCACCTGTGGGCCTGTGTGACATATGTCATACAAGGTGTATAGGGAAGTAAATACATTCCTGAAAAGATAGGGTATAGCTGAGAGCAGTTTCAACAAAAGCTCCAGAAAGAGTAGGCATAAGGCATAGTAGAAAAAGAAAAAGATCTACAAAAATTATAAAGGACAAATTTGTGACAGAACATGTTTGATAGTCTCGTGTCTGTGAACCAGAATAAATGGGATATGGCGGAGAATACCTCCCCAGCACTGGCAAGACCTCATACTAGAAGCAAAGTATCCGTGAAACAGAGGATATATTCATCATAGTTTAAGATGTATAGTAGCATAGGCAGATAAAGAAACAAAGAATAGAATACCTACAGGTAGGGGCATCTGGGTGGCTCAATCAGTTAAGTGTCTGCCTTCAGCTCGTGTCATAATCCCAGAGTCCCAGGATCAAGTCCCACATCCGGTCTCTGCTTGGTGGGGAGTCTGCTTCTTCTGCTCCTCACCCCAAACATGTGCTCCTCTCTCTCCCCCAAATAAATAAATAAATAAATAAATAAAGTCATTTAAACAAAAAAAAAAAAAAAGAAATTGTTACTGCTACCCTTTAGATCAATTGACTACTAAAGGCAAGGTATGGTTGTGACTAGGACATGTTAACATGTACAATGGCAATGACAACAAAATGGACAACATAGTGACTCTACCTCCCTGTCTATACTTGACAAGCTGCAGGATCCTTAAGGTGGTTATGTAAAGTTGAGTTAAAATTAAAATCATCATTGTTTTATGGATAGCTAAGGCATTTAGATAGAGATACACTATCAACTGAGAAGCCCTAATCTTAGAAAACCCAAAGTTATTTTGTTCATCTTTATAGAAGGGTCATTGATTAAAAAATTTTTACTGGCTTTCATCTTCCATTTGTCAGGGTTTGACCTGTGGGTAATAAATTTCATCCATTTCCAGGAATATGCATGTGTGAGTATACACCAGATTTTCACAGTATCCTACACACTGCACCAGGAATTTTAATGAAATATATTAAAACAAACAACAGAATGTAAAATATCTTAAAATATTAAAAAGAGGACAAAACAAGTAAAGACCAAGGTTGAATATCCTCTCATCAGTATATATTATGTTACCTAAAAGAACACATTTTTTCTTGGATGGAACTTGACAGAAAGTCAATTATTCTCATTTAATTTATACTATTAATTCTAACCATAGTCTGTGAAGTTTTCAGAGACTTAGTCAAGAATATTTAAATAACACTTGAAACAAAAAAAATTAAAAAGAAGTTTTAAAAAGAAGATTAAAAAAGAAAATTAACCATGCATTAAAATCTACACAGTATAAAATAATTAAACTATCTATACTGATACAGGACTAGATAGATACATTGAACATAGTAAAAAATGCAGAAAGAGATGCAGGTACATGTTAGGAAACAGAATAGGATAAAGGTGACATTAAGAACTACAAGTAAGGGTGCCTAGGTGGCTCAGTGGTTAAGCCTCTGCCTTCGGCTCAGGTCATGATCTCAGGGTCCTGGGATCAAGTCCCACATCAGACTCTCCACTCACTGGGGAGCCTGCTTCCTTCTCTCTCTCTCTCTCTGCCTGCCTCTCTGCCTACTTGTGATCTCACTCTCTGTCAAATAAATAAATAAAATCTTTAAAAAAAACTGCAAATAATAGAAAGTTATTTAATAAATAATGTTACTAGTAGTAATGTATAATTTTTAATCACTATGCTACATATGCCAACAGAAAATCTAAGTTTGTTAAATATTTTTAAGTATAAATTAAATTGTACTAGTTTTGATAAGAATAATAACCTGAAAATGTATAATTTCATAAGGGTGTGAAAAAAATTTTAAACATGACAATTAAAAGCAACCATAAGAAAAAAAAAAGTTACATCTACTTCTATTAATATTAACAGCAAAAACAACAAACCTCCATAGCATAATCATGGTTAGTAAAAAGGAAAAGACAAATGACTCCTTTTTACTGATGTAGAAAATTTTACTGATGTAGAAAATTTTCTGCAAATAATTTATATTCTTAAATATAAAATTATGTTTCAATGGCAAAGGAAAATAAACACTTTGAGAGTAAAACACTTTAAGAGAAAAATATATGTAAGAAATAAAAATTTGAAAATAATGCAAAATCACTTTAAATAAACAATACAGTGAAAAACCAACTTACTCTGCATTTGTCCAAGCTAAATTGTCAGAGTTAAAAATTATTTAAAAGCTTAGAGAATCAAGTTTGTAGTAAGCAGGTAAACCCATAAACGACTTAGGAAGTGTCATTTGGCACAATCATCTGGAAGGAGGAAAAACTAACAACATTTTCAGCACTTAAAATGTATATATAGCACCTGAGACAGCTATCCACACCAAGAAACTGACTACAAAGATTTGGTAGCAAGAGTATTTACTTGAAATATTAATAATATCAAGAAAATGTTAAAAAATTCTTCTACCAATAGTTCAATGATTGAAAAAACAGGCGTATTGTTACAGTTGAATTTTCTTCAGTGTAGAAAAAAATGTTGCATAGTGTATATTTGAACAGAAAGAAAAGGTTTCAAAACATTATGTGGATCATGGTTGTGTAATAGACTCAGTAAAATATTGATCCATATTCACTTATTCTGGCCAACAGCTCTTGCCCCCAAACACCATGACCCTCAACACTCTCCTTGTTTTCCAGCTGGACCTGACCTGAAGGTAGATCACAGGTTTGCTATCATCACCAAGCCAAATAACTTCCCTGGCTGAACTGGACCTGTGGACACTTTGGCTGTTTACCAGCTGGATGGTCCAAGTAACCCACCAGATATGTCTGGTGTTAACTTTATGAGTTAACTTTGATGATCTCTGGAAAATGGGGCATGGCATGGAGATCATGGGTAAATTCTTCTCTTTATCTGCATCCCTGTCCCCTCATACAGTTTTGAGAGTTTCTAGGCTTCAAACAGGCCTCCTGAACACATTATGTGAAACCAAGCAATTGGGTGTAATTTCTCGTGAAACATTAGACAGACTGGTAATGCTTTCTCATGTACTTGTTTTCCCTACATCCCTATTATATTCCCCTCTCCCCACTTTCCCTCAAGCTTACCTTTTTGGGAGTTCACTCCCCAAAAGAGCTTAAACCTTATTTTTGGCTTAATATTATATATAATATTAATATTATACATATATTATTATAGATCATATATATTACAGGATACTAATTAACATACACATTTTATATGTGAATTACTATTATATAGTATAACACTTTATATATAATGGGTATATATATACCATATATATAATGTGTGTATATATATATAATGTTATATATATATTACCACCACCTATGTATAATGACTATTGAATTGTATTTACTGATCAGCTACTACTATGCCAACACTCAGCTACGCACTTATATATGCATTTTTTTCACATTAATCCTCTAAACCATTACATGAGGTAGATGGTATTATAGATATAGAGATAACTTTGACATCGTGTAGCTAATAATGGAGTTACATGTCTTATTTGCAAAGTGCATTCTTAACTTCTATATTATCTAACAATTTGTGAAGGTAAAAATATACATTTCTAACATCCCTACAATAGTCAAAATTACTTGTGTAATAAAAAAAATGTAAAATAATAGCCAGTTCAGTAAATAGCTAGTTCAGAGATAATTAGTGGTAGAAAACGTGTAAGAAGCATGTAGCCCTACTACATCATTTTACAGATAGTCACTGAAAGGCTGAAAACACTAGAATTTTTCTTGGCCTCTTTTATCTGGATCAAAGTGGATGCTTCAGAGTCATAGGTGAAATGCCAGCCCAATACAGAAAATAGATGTCAACTGGAAAATGTCCATCACTCATGATAACTTTATAGGAATAACAATGTTGAATAACATTTTTTCTAACTTTAGGTAAATCCAAAATGGTTGTAGTTGCAAAGTAATGGTGATACATAATATGAATAGGGTACTCTTTATAAAATACAAAACCAATTTAAATATCAAATATATTTATCTTTTAAAATATGCTATCATGTATTGCACATAACCATTATGGCATTATTTCAGATACATGGGTATAGATAATACTTGCATATACTCGTGTGTGTCCACAAATTGAGCTATGTTAAATCTTCAGATGTCGTCATTTGTTTTCACAGTTTTTAATGAAATAAAACATTATAGAGTTGAAACTCCCTGAGAACCTTTCCTCTCTGCATGTCTTTCCTAGAATTAGTTAAAATGTAATTAGAATTATTGCATTCTTGGGTTCTAAGAATTCTCTAAAATGATCTAGATGTGGATGGTGACTAGATTTTAACAATTAGATTTGTTACATCAATTTACCAAGTTATTAAGATTTTATATTTATTCTAGAGTAAGTTTTGGTAAGTAATGTTTTTTCTGGGAAATTGGATATTCTACCAGCTTTGCAAAGTTGTTGGTTTAGAGCTTTATTTAAAATTTTTAATGTTTTATCCTCAAAGGTGTTCAGCATAATGAATTCTCTTGAAAGCATCTATGCATCCACCAAGCAAGTCAAGAAATATACCATCACTCTAAACTTTAAGCACTGTACAATATTAGTATTAGAGCACTAAGAATTTAAAATATTAAAACCAATTGATTGGTACCATAAAAATTATGCTTCGTATTGGACAAAAATAAAATGATAGCATAAAACAATAGGAAACAACTCCAATTAATAAGAAAGGCCTCAGGGTGTCTGGGAGGGGGAGACGCACACTCCCCCAGCTGAGTAGAAACCAGACATGGGGCTTGATCCCAGGAGACAGTGACCTGAGCAGAAGGCAGAAGCTTAATCCATTGAACCACCCTCTAAAATGGAAGCACAAAGAAGCTATAATATATAAATCTTCTGAAAATAAAAAAAAAAAGAACACTTACCCAAGTTAGTTTCAATAATTACAATAACCCAACAGTAATTGAGACAGTTGCAAGCATAGGCAAAATAGATATTGGGAAAAATTACGTGCCCAGATACAGACAAGAAATGAAAGAAATAGAGAAATTTTCTCATAAATATATGATCAATAGACTAAGATAAAAAAATTTTTTTTATCCTACAATTCTGTCCATTGCAGGCAAGTATCTGTTTTCTAGACTGCAGGAAGCAAAAACTTCAAGCCAGTTAAGAGTTACACCTGGAAATGGCACACTGTCACTTCAATTTTTTGATATTGGTCAAAGCAGTCACAGGGTCAGCCTGAATCCAAAAGCATGTGGGAATAAACTCCATCTCTTGACAAAGTAGTGGCAAAATTACAGTGTAAAAGAACATGTAGGCTGGGAGATAATGTGAAATCTATCTTTGGAAAATATAAGTTGTCATGCTCCAAAGCATGGGTGAATCTCAAAAAAAAAAAAAAAATTCTGCTAAAGAAACTTGCTAAAGAAAGCATCAGTTGATGCTTTGAATATACATATGTATCTATCTATCTATCTATATAGATATATATATAGGACAAGACACAAATTGGAAATGGCTATGAGGACTATTTTGTGATGATGGAAACATTCTATGTCATGATTGGGGTGTTAATTGCATGGGTTGTATATTTGTCAAAACTCATCAAACTCATCTGTAGCTTTTACTACATAATACATTAAATATATCTAAATTTAGGGGCTTAAATCACAAACCAGTTATTATTTTTCATGATTCTGTGGGCAGAGCTGACTACATAATTTGCAGGGTTTAGTGCAAATGGAAAATGTGGATTTCTTTCCACTGGGTGTGGTGCATAAACAATGAATTCTGGAACACTGAAAAGAAATTTAAAAAAAAAGGGGGAAAAACCTAATGGGATAGAGAAATTGTTAAAGATACTAAATATAAATTTTCTCTTTCTTTTTAGATGTTCTCTCTCGTGACCTGTCATGGTCATTTTAAAATTTTAAATTTAATGTCATTCTTCTTTGGTAGTGAATACTCACTAGTGTGAAGTGGTATGAACCTCACAGGTGCCAGGAGACACATCTCATCTCATTGTGTGGCACGTGGGCATGGCTCATTGTCCACAAGATTCCCTCTCCTGTCAACTACCAGAGAAATTCAAGGTGTTCCTTCTAAAGATAAGGAAACCTATCTTCCCATACTATGGGCTTGCTGCCCCCACCCCTGGCAGATAGATGACTCCCAAAGAATTGCAACCTGGAGCAAAGTTGAGCCAAAGTCTTGCCCACCTAGAAACTGCATGGCATTGTATCCAGAGCAGGGATGGCAGCTACCATGCCCCACCCTGAGATGCTGAAATATTATACACACTAGACCTAGCACTTGCACCCAAAACACTGAAGGCAGCAGTGGTCACTGGGCAGGAGCAGGTAGAGAAGGCCAGGCAGGAAAGGAAGGCAAGAAGGAGTTGCAAGCATTAAGAGAAAGAAGAAAAACTGTTGCTAATCTGTTCCGGGAAGGCCAGGAGGCTGTAGGTGGTAGGACTCTGTATGAACCAAGAATTCCAACCCCTCCTGAATGCTCCATTGTCCCATGGGAATTTACTTACAAAACACAAATTCAAAGATACAATTATTAGAAATTTCAATACAGCAACCACAAAATATTAAACCCCAAGAGTAAGATTCTTAACCTTTTACCATCACCAAGGTCTGTACAGTGACACACTCATGAAGCCATCTATCCACGTGTCACTGAGGAGGTTAAGACATGAATCAACTCAACCAATACTTGAGGTCAACTGGAGTCCTGGCTTGAACCAGACGTCTAAGATGACCACGCTCACGTATGTGGTAGTTGGTTAGGTTTCAGCCAGCGGAAAGGAGATGACTTGACCAACATGTTGATCATCATTGCCTCCTCACTACTGAGAGTTTAAATTACTCCATTATATTGCTACCTCACCTAACAGTCTACAAACTCACAAGTCACGTCCTGATGTGACTTCCCATTCCCTGGTGATGAGCACTCTCTCTTGCACCCCAGCTCCTTCTCTTTGAGCAACCTTTAAGTAAGACCCTCTTGGAACTTGCCAAAAACGCACTCTTTTCAGTTCTGATTGACATTCTGGCTTTAGCCCACAAAAGCCAAAAGCACTCCAACCACTCTCAGATGCTCCTAAAGACATGCTTCCCAGGTGCTGCTGCTCTGTCTCTGCCTATACCCTGTCCTGAACTTCTAAGTGGCCCCTGCAGGCAGCCATGTACTTCCTCCAGGACCTGTGAGTAATAAACTTCTCTTTATTGAATTTTCCCTTGTGGTCTTTGTTGATCCAGATTTCACCATCTGACACCCTGGGGCTCTACTTAACAAATGTTAATTTAACAAAAGTCACAACTCTCACAGTTGTGGTGTGAGGATTCCCAAAAGCAATGAGCAAGTCAGTCCCAGGTGAAAGCACTTTTCAAGGCTCTACTTGTATCTCATGTTGCAGTATCCCAAGGCCAGCCCAGAGTCAAGGCAGGACCATATTTGCAAAAGGCTTGGTTACAGGGAGAGGGATGATTTGCAGTCATTTTTCCAATCTATATGCTAAGCCCATTAAACTGTATACTTCGGATCTGTGCTTTTCCCATAAAGAAGTTATATGACAATAAAATCAATTAATTAAAAAAAATGAAAACGATCTGGTAGAACAAAAAGTTCAACAGCCTCTGGGGGAGAAGGGAGTTACTTCTTTAGCTCAAGTGGGTTAATTTGGTTTCAAAATGACTCTTTTCTATTCTACGAGTTTTTATTTTTCTTTTGTTGTTTTCTTAGAAGTTCAGTTGCAAATTATTTTTATGTATAAATATATACACATATATGTTTGTTTTAGCCAGCTTTTCCCCTGAAATTTGATTATTTGTTGTGAAATGGCACACAGCTTATGACTCAACCTTACCATGATATATCCTTTCTCTCGAGTATATATCTATGCAAATAAAATATGCATTTCCAATATGAAGTGCTCACATACGTAATGTCAGTATCATTTCATGCTTAATTTAATATAATTTAAATTTCAATGAATTACAGCATTTTATGAATGACTAAATTGCATTTGCCCCAGCCTGCAAGCCTTGTAAGTTATATATGTATCCTATCTTTCTTGTGTGATATTTCTTTAAAATTATTGTTCAGTTAAGCAAAGGGGATAATTAGGATTTCAATTATTTTAAGTTCCCAAATATTCTATTCAGTTCCAAACCATTTCAATTAGTACCATTTCCTTTGATAGAAAAAACATCTTTTCATAGATTCAAGTGGCTTGTCTTCAAGGCCATGCTTTCTTCCATTATATTATAGTCCTTTGTAAAACATAGTAACAAAGCCCTTTTTAAAGGTCATAAAATTATATCAAGAGCTACATTCTGTCAATTTTGTATTGCCACTCCTAAAAGAAATTCGATCATACTTGACACAATCCTCCTTTTATGAATTCCTGCTGACCAAAAATGAATTACATACCTAATTTTTAGGTCATAATGGCAGACACCCAAGTGCTTGGTGGCCTTGAGTTCTTGATATTTACAATTTGAAAGCTACTGGAATTTAACCCACTATACATCATATTTTTCTCCTAATTATATATTTTTCGTTTCCATGTTTAAGCTTTCAAGTTGTAACTTATGAGCCTTCTATTTATTTGTGCCTCAATTTCAGTGTGCCGTATGCATGTTTTATACATGTTTTAATCTTCTCTGTATCACTGAATTCGGAATTCCACCAAATAACTAACTGGAGGATATTAATTTTCTCTCCTAAAAGAAGCCAAATTTTGGAATCATGAATGTAGAACGTACTTCGCTTTCTCTCTGGAAATCTGTTATTTTTGTTATTTTTCTTCTATCTATGTTTAGCCATAGTTCATCAGTTTTAGGAGGTGTGCTGTCCACACTTTCGTGTCTCTGATATTTTTGAGCTGTGGCTTCAGGTGATGTCCTCTTACAATTACTGCTGCGGTCACAACATAGTTGTCTTTGCCTCCATGTGTGCAAAAATTGATCATGTTGTCATAATTTTGTCTCTTCGATTCCATTTTGAAACTAAAAGTTTAGGTTTAATTGTCATGTAATCTCCAAACCAGACCACTGTAGATTCAGCATTGCAAGAGATAGTCATCTTGTATATAATATATACATATATGTATAAAATCCAAGCATGGAGGTATAAGTCTGATAATACTAAAGCAAAAAATTTTTACTGGAAAAGTGATGAAAATTCCCTATTCTCTTACAAAATGGCAACCAAGTGCTTTATATTATCTAGGAAAGGAAACTATCAATGAGTAGATAGAGTTTTGCTATATTTTATTTACTGAGCTACAACAACAACATCAAAATGATTGTCTTTCACATCAGAATGAAACATCAGGGTAATTACAAATTATATTTTAATTATTTTAAAACAATAATAAATTTTAGAGTATATGTGTATCCCAGGGGAAGAACTTAATAGAGGAAAAGAAATTGGATATATAGAAAGAATAAAAGAGAGAATAATTGCAGAAAAGAAATTCTTGAGAAGGTGAGAGGTGATAAACTATGGATAGAAGTCAGAGCCCTGGCCTTAACTATGCAATTCTAGAGAGATTTTCCAAGTTTGATAAAAAGTGCAAGTAACATTCATTTGTTTAACTGTGTATTCAACATTTCTTGTCCTTCCTTTTCTCTTTCTTTCTTTCTTTCTTTCTTTCTTTCTTTCTTTCTTTCTTTCCGTCTTTCTTTCTTTTTTCTTTAACCCACTGAGCCACCCAGGCACTCCTTTCTTTCTTTTTTCTTTCTATGAAACATTTCTTATGTACAAGAAGACCTGTGCTGGGACACAGAAAGAGAATAGAACAGATACTTGTGCCAAATGAAGGAGCAAACTATTAGAAAAACTGTCAGCCTTGAAAAAATGTAATTAAACACTGTCATGGATTAAGTTGTAGTCTCCCAAAATTATGTGGACGTCCTAACCTCCCATACCTGTGAATGTGACATTATTTGGAGAAAGAGTCTTTGCAGGTATAATTAAGTTGAAATCATATGGAATTAGAGTGGGTCCTCATGTAGAATGACTTAAGCCCTTAGAAAGAAGAGGCAGAGGCAGAGACACCCAAGAGAGGATAGCCACATAACAATAGAGACAGATTTTTGAGCAATGCATCTACAAGCTAAGGAACACCAAGGACTGCAGGCAAATACCAGAAGCTACCAGAGAAAATGACAGATTCTCTTTCTTCTCTCAGAGTTTCAGAGAAATCTTCATCCTGTAGACACACTGACTTCAGAACTCTAGGTTCCAGAACTGTGAGATAATAAATTTCTGTTGTTTTTAAGCCACCCAGTAATTGGCACTGTAGAAAATTAATCAATACTTCTGTAAGTGATATGGAGAAAAAGTACAAGTGTACAAGGGAGAGTGTACATAGGAAACCCATGAGATCTGTGGCTCACAAAAATTGCTTCTTGAAGCAATAGTGGACAGAAAGAATATTACAGGCAAATGAAGTGTGTATACAGGGGCTCTAATTAAGAAATCGTTATATGTAAGGAAGTTCAGGAAAGTACATGTGGTTAGAGTATAGTTATGCATGAATGGTGGTATGGCCTGAATGTTTGTGTTGCCTCCAAAATTCGTATTGAATTACTAATCACCAGTGTGATGGTATTAGAAGGTGGGGCCTTAGGAGGGTGATTAGATCATGGGGTGGAGTCCTCAAGAATGGGATTAGTGCTCTTATGAAAGAGATCTCAGAGAGGGTGCCTGGGTGGCTTAGCTGGTTAAGGGGCCAGCTTTTGGTTTGGACTCAGATCATGATCTCAGGATCCTAGGATCAAGCCCAGAGTCCTAGTCTGGCTATGTGCTCAGCAGGGATGTCTGCTTGAGGATTCTCTCTCTGTCTCCCTCTGCTTCTTCCTTCTCTTGTGCACACACACCCTCTCTCTCAAATAAATAACCAAAGAAATCTTAATAAATAAATAAATAAATAAATGAGATCCCAGCGACCTCTGTTACCACTTTCACCATGTAAGGATATTGCAGGAAGACAGAAGTTGTCCCAAGAACCAAACCAAGCTGGCCATCTGATCTTAGACTTTCACCTCCAGAACTACAAGAAACAAATTTCTCTTGTTTATAAGCCACCCAGTCTTTGGTATTCAGTTATAGCAGCCTCAATGGACCAAGACAAATGGCATTGTGATGTGAGGCAGAGTGTGTCCACATAATTCCCAATACATTGATTGTGCCATGGCAAGTTAAGGGAGGATTTTGAGGAGTGCATTTTCTCGTCTTAACTATCTCTAGCACACTGCAATTTCATAATAAGTGCTGCATCCTACAAATAAATGTTAAAATAGAAAAGAAATAGTAGATGACATGGTTAGAATTTGAGAAATAATTCTGACATGTTTAGAAAGGTATTCTATGGATTCAGGAAAGCTGTCACAAACTATAAGAATAACAGACTGCAGGGGCAAATTTAAATTTTCCAATATCCATTTGGGCAGTCTATAGTACCCAAGGGATGGGAAATGAAAGTAAGAATTCTGTTGTCATGGCATAAAGTTAATTAGTTGTTTCTGCTGAGTTTGTTTTTATTCAAAACAATAAAAAAATTTTAAAAATATGTAGTTTTGAAAAGCTGAAATGATGGATGAAAATCTAGGAGATGATTTATTTTAAGAAAGATTATGAAAGTTCTTATTTTTGAATTAATAAAATAATTTACTATTGGAAACCAGGCTTAATAGAATTCATGAAAAAAATGCTAATAATAAAAATTGAGATTTCACAAATGACCAGCATACCTAATATATTCACTTAAAAGCAAATAACCACAAATTGAAATAGCAGTTTTATTTTATAAATACACCAATACAATAATAAATTCATCTTAATAATTTAACCCAGTGTTAGCATGGCTAGTGTTTAAAAAAAAAAAAAAGAGTCACCCTTTTTGTGGCAGAGAACGCACAGGTATTTTAGAGTCCAAGTGAAAAGCTGAATGACCCCTTGAAATGGAGGTATCCTCCAACTTGAACTGCTAGACCAAAAGGAACCACATCTACACCTGTGAGGAAGACTGTACATTGCCAGGAGCAGCCAGCAATCCCTGTACCAAATGATGAAAGATTACTCCAAACTGCTGTGAAAGAGAGGAGAATGCAAGTGGGCCAAAGTTCAGAGATGAAGACTCTTTGCCCTTCTTTGTTCCCACTTTTATTGGTCCTTCAGGATAATCACAAATCCTTATCACTGTTTCTCAAGCATGTGATGCGTGACAAGGGGTCTTACTGAAACTGGGATGATCTGTTTCCGGGAAAGAAACTACATGCTAATCTGCATGTTCTACTAAACATAGCCTAAGGGACAATGCATATATCTCTTAGATCACAGGGTAGCTGTTTGGGCTAAGAAAGCTTCAGGAAGGCAACTCCCTGCAGCATTCAGTTGGCAGAGTGGTGACGCAGGCCTGGGCATTCCAAAGGCCTATGTCCTGCTTCAAAACCTTCCTTTGCTGCACCCCGTTCCCTCCCATGGCCTCTGTGTCAGATTTTAGCAAGCCAGGTATTATGGCTGAGTTCATGCTCTACATTAACTGCAACAGTGCATCAGCCAGTAAACATGGATATTGAGCTCATTGAAGTAAAAAGATGTACATTTGGGTTGTTTTCTATGGGGAGCAGGTGGAAAGGATGGAGGTGTGTGCTCTGCAGGTCAAATTATGCCTGGAAGTGGATGAGAGCAAAACTATTAGCTTGTCCCCGTCCATATAGCATGCAGTTGTAGGTTGAAAGCAGCTTGAAACAAAATGTCCCAGCCCCCTTGTAGCCATATGTTTGGAATGTAAAGGAATATGAGTGGAAATGTCTTTCAGGAGAAAGCTTTTAAAGTGGTTGTCTCTCCTAGGTCCCAGCTCACTTGAAACAGATGCCAAAGGGGGAGAAATTCAGTCCTTAATGACTGGGTGGATGACAGGGGCCCCACGGAAATGGCTACCCATAAAAAAAAATATTTAAATTTTTACACCAGAAAAATTTCAGGTTATATTTGTATAAGTCTTGAGTTTTTCCCAACTGAGACATTGATAGATGTCTCAGTTAGACATCTATCAACTAGACATCTAGATAGATTTGTAAAACTAGTACAACTGTCTGGTGGGTGATTTGACAATAAGTTTCATGATACTTAAAAAGTATATCTACTTTTAATAGCTCTTAAATAAAGCAAAGTATAGTTCTTCTTTAAGGGCTTACATATAGATTGTTCACAACACAGCTATTTACCCAAAAGAATAAGTTAGAAACAACATAATTGCCCTAAATTGGGGAATAATATCAAAATTACAATGCATTCATATAAAATAATCCTCTGCAGCCAAGGAAACCATGCCTTAGAGTACTAAAGAATAACTTTTCAGTCATCAAAATATAATTTTAAAAAAGACATAGTGCTGTATATTGTATGTTTAATTTTTGTAAGGAAGGAAAAGGGGACGTCCATGAAAATTTTCAGCATCTGTGCCAGGTTGGGGATATTATGCATACATGCATTTTATATATCTATATGATGAACATATTTTCTGTAAGTAGTGTGATCCAAAGAATTCATTAAAATTTTTTCTGTTTTAGTGCATCCAAATTTAATGTCGCTTATAAGTTCATATTGGCTTCTATAAGTCAAACCATAATCAAATTGAAAATTAGAACAGTTGGGTAGAAATGTTTCCAGTAATAACATAAATATTCAAGTGATCTGAATTGTGTATAAACAATTATATACTAGATACTTATTATCATCAGTATATTCATGCTGATACTACTAATAAATAAAACAAAACAATGAACAGCATTTCCTTAACACATATTTAGAAGACATATTTTTTAATAAGAAACAAAATCTTGGGGGACCTGGGTGGCTCAGTCAGTAAAGTATCCAACTCTTGATCTCAGCTGAGGTCTTGATCTGAAGATTGTGAGTTCAAGCCCCATGTTGGTCTCCATGCTGGACAAAGACTCTACTAAAAAAAAAAAAAAAAACCTTGAGCAACCACAAAGGGAAATAGGTTTTATAAAATGCGTCACTTCAAAGGCCTCCTAAACTAATTCACGAAATATCAAAGAATACATTTAAGCCAGAGGAAAAAAAACGCCAAATGCGTGTGGTTTTACCAAGATAAGACTTTCTATCCCTGTGTGAAATATCTGTACAATGCAAACTGACTACTCCTTTGGGCAAGTCATTATCTCCATACTATTTGATTTCCAAAAGTATATATTTTCCTCTTTGATTAGATTTTTAAAGACAATTCTCAGCAGTCCCTAGACTTGCTTACAGTTAGCACAGTGCTTATCACATAGTAGCGGTTCAGTATTTATTATATCAATAAATATAGTAATCAGTGCCATTATAAAAAATTCAGCTAAATCTTCAAAATTAGTGAGAGATGTATTTCTCCACCTTGTAACTAAAGCCATGTTATATGCAATCATACATTAAAAAGTGCATATTTTTTAAAAAGTTCAATACATTTTAGCTTCCACTATAACTACTATGGGTATAATTTCTATAGGGCAAGAGTGATGTAATCAGAGACATCTGATTGTAGACAGTTCTACAGATGGCAGATAATTTGACCACATGCTAAAGGACCAGAGGGTAGAAGAAAAAATTAGCATTTAGAAATAGAGCAGCATCTTAGTGAATGATAATCATGTGCTTGGGAAAGTTTGCAGCATCCCAGAAAGTAGAGACTGCAGTACTCTAAAAGCGGGGACTATGTCCTTTCCACTCTGCACTTCTAGTTCCTATGTCAGCAATCTTTACAGAGAAAATGTGACATAAATTTTTGTTAATATCAATAAATAAATGCCATTCAGCAATTATATAGCTCAAGCAAACTAGAACTATACAATATAAATCTTTCAAATATAATCACTTGTAATCTTATCAAAATTTCAAATAATTTTAGTTAAGTAGTACATAAATTCAATTTTATGTAGACTTCTTATAAATTGGATCCTTCTAAACATTTCATATTTTTCTTTTCACCCTAGCTTGAGAGGTATTGATTTAGAGAAGCTTCACTGATAGCATAATAAAAGAATGTTCAATTTAAATGACTGAAACCAGATTTTAATTATATTTCTTTTTGCTTAGCTTTAAAAAAAAAACAGGAGATATTAATGAATAAGTGTTTATATGTATATTTTTAATAAAAGCAAATTATAACATCTGTAGCTCTCTTAATATTATAATTATGTTTTTATAAGATAGATTGATATTCATATCAAAATAAATGAGTATAAACAGGGGCGCCCGGGTGGCTCAGTTGGTTAAGCCTCTGCCTTCGGCTCAGGTCATGATCTCAGGGTCCTGGGATTGAGCCCCGCATCGGGCTCTCTGCTCAGCGGGGAGCCTGCTTCCCCCTCTCTCTCTGCCTGCCTCTCTGCCTACTTGTGATCCCTGTCTGTCAAACAAATAAATAAAATCTTTAAAAAAAATAAATAAAAAAAATAAATAATGAGTATAAACACATGATTACATGAAGGAAAAATGACACAGAATTTGTGAACTGGGGCTTGGTCACAGTTATGCTAGCTACATAATTTACATATTAGTTATGTAAGTATAAAAAATATTTCCTCTTGAACAAAAACTCTTCAAATATTTCTTCAACCAGATTAAATAGTCCTTGGAGCTAGATAAATGTCATACGACTCTGAATCATTTACAGTATTGATGACTAATATAAATAATAAGTACCATTAAATGCCTGTTATTTTTAATTGGTGTAAATCTGATCTTTACTAGAATTAAAGGCATGTGAAACTCAACTGTAAATGTGATACAGAACTCCTGTTCTTAACCTAGCCAGAGTTTATCAGTCAAGGCAGAGGTTTTATGTAGATAATGGATATAAGCTGCTGTGTTCTTAAATATATGTGTTTGTTCACATAAAAAAAAAAATAATAGTCACTTGTGATTTATGTATCTGGTACTTTCAAAAGTTGGTTAAATAATCATGCAACTAAAACCAGCTAAAAGAGCAAAGGATTTCAAAAGACCTTTTTTCCTATTCCTTAAATCAGGATTCTTCTTCTGTTACTTTTTCCTTGTATCAATTATTCTTTCCTCTCCATGTCAGTTTCAACCACAAACTGGCTTTCCTCAAAGAAGCATATGGTTTCAGGAGACCCAGACTTCAAGTTACATATCACATCATGAAAAAAGAAAACTCTGTTTCAATGTTCTCAGCAAGTTACCTGAAATTCAAGTACATTGAAGCAAACCTGAATCACTTCCTGTGCCTAAGCCAATGTCACACAAACACCATTTTTCTAGGCTTGGAATATAGGAACAAATCAATGGTGGCAAGAGGCATAGGACTGTCACAAATGGTTTAAATCATAAAGGGAATAGCCATGTCTATTCAAACCTCGTGCTTACACAATAGGAGAAGTGTGGAAAGAATGTTACAGAGAAACCTCAAGATCCACAACAGCATTCAGAAGTAACGGGTAAGATAATGGGAAGACTCTAGTGTGTGTATGTATACATATATAATTATTTAATGAACACTGTAGAGCTAGCAGATTTCAGAATTAATATTGGTGAGGTAATTATGCCTTGTTTTTATGGATCTATATTATTGCCATGATGTAGCCCCCACTGACTAAAACTTGACGATAATGTGATTATATGGTTGGGGGAAGTAGGGGACTACTTTAATGGGAGGAAGAATTGTCAAGATACTAGAAAGCATCACTCTGTCCTTCCTCTACTTTTAATATCTGGTCTTATTGTTAAGCAATTATTACCATTTTAAGAGTGGTATTTTACTACTGTACAGTAAAATTTTCTGACTATGATTTGCTCAATGAAAATTACGTGAAATTTATGAGGAAAATAACATTTTCAACATCAATATTATTATTTAATTCTTATTCTATGTGCAATTTACCTTTATTTTCATCTTCAATATTTCCTTTCATTGAGAAGCTATGCAATACAAGATTTATGCCCTATAATCCTGGTCTCATTGCTTTATCACAGAAAATCAAAAAATAAAGGTCATTCCTAAAAAAGGCATCTTCTTTAGAAAATGTTACACAGGAAGAAAAAAAGCATGGTTCATAGAATTGAAATTGATACCAATAATGATAAACAGTTGTCCGATTAGCAGTTGTGTGAGAAGAGCATAAATACTAAGTTATCTGACTAGGCTGGTTTTGTTTTGTTTTGTTTTTAATTAAATTTATTTAATTAAATAAATAAATTTATTAATTATATTTTTATAATTATTTTTTATAATCATATATATAATTTTAAAATTTATAATTTTATAATATAATTTATATAATTATAAATTATAAATTAAATAAATTAAATTTAATTAAAAATGATTTGCTTTTAATTAATCTCTACACCTAAAGTGGAACTGGAACTTAACAACCCAAGATCAATAGTCTGGTGCTTTACTAACTGAGCCAGCCAGGCACCCCTGAATAGGTTTATAATGCAAACTATTTAACTATAAAAATGAAATGATTGGGAGCATTTATCAGTTACTCTCTCTTTCAAGTTTCACTTCCATTGGTAATTCTAGTAAATGAACTGACTAGTGAATTATTAATTTAAAAAAAAGAAGCAATAGAAACTGTCTCCAAGGAAGTTCAGGCATTAGACTTACTCAAACAAGCTTTACATCAGCTTTTAAAAATGTCTTATTGTTTTAGTTAGGACTTCTAGTTCAGTGTTGAAAGGGAGTGATGAAAGGGGACATCCTTGCCTTGTTGATCTTAGTGGGAAATGTTTGAGTTTCTCACCATTAAGTATGATGTTAGCTGTAGGTTTTTTGATAGATATTTTTTATCATATTGAGGGAGTTCATTTGTATTCCTACTACATTTGTTTTTGTGCATAATTGTGGATGTTCTCAAATGTTCTTTCTGCATCTATTGATTTGATTGTATGAGTTTTCTTTTTTAACCTGTTAATGTGATAGATTATATTAACTGATTTTCAAATGTTAAAATCTTGCATATCTGCAAGAACCACTTAGTTGTGATCTATTACTCTCTTATACATTATTGGATTCAATTTGCTAATGTCTTGTTGAGGATTTTTGCATTCAATTCATAAGAGTTATTGGTATGTAGTTTTCTTTTCTTGTGATGTCTTTGTCTGGTTTTGCTATGGGGATAATTCTGGCCTCACAGTATGCGTTGGAAAGTATTCTCTCTGCTTCTATCCTCCAAAAGAAATTATAGAGAATTTATAATTTCTTCCTTAAATTTGGTGGAATTCCCTAGTGAACCCATGTGGGTCTGATGCTTTCTGTTATGAGAAGTTATTAATTATTGATTCAATTTCTTTAATAGATGTAATCTTATTTAGATTATCTATTTCTTCTTGTATGTGTTTCAGCAGACTGTGTCTTTCAAGGAATTGCTCCATCTCTAGACCATCAAGTTGAAGGCAAAGAATCTTTCATAGTATTCCTTTATTATCATTTTAGTGTCCACAGGATCTAGAGTGATGTCCACTCTTTCATTTATTAGTATTTTATGTCTTCTCTTTATTTAACAGCCTGGCTAGAGCGATCAATTTTATCACTCTTTTCAAGGAATCAGTTTTGGTTTTATTGATTTTCTTTATTAATTTCTTGATTTCTCTGTAATTTATTTTGTTCTGCTTACTATAGACTTAATTTGCTTTTCTCTTTCTAGTTTCCTAAGATAACAACTTAGATTATTGATTTTCTTCTTTTCTAATATATCCATTCAGTGATACAAAGTTCCCTCTAAGCACTGATTTCATAGCATCCTCCAAATTTGACAAGTTGTGTTATCAATTTCATAGAGTGCAAAATATTTTTTTTTCATTTTCTCTTGAGATTTCTTCTTTTACCCATAGTTTATTTAAAAGTGTGTACTTCCATCTCCATGTAGTCTGGGATTTTCTAGTTATCTTTCTGTTACTAATTTCTAGTTTAATCCCATTATAATCTGAAAGAAGACAGTATTATTTCTATTCTTTTAAATTTTTAAGTTATGGAGGTGCCTGGGTGATTCAGTTGGTCAAGCATCCGACTCTTAATTTTGGCTCAGATCATGATCTCAGGGTTGTGAGATTGAGCCCTGTGTCTGGCTCTGTGCTGGGCATGGAGCCTGCCTAAGATTCTTTCTCTCCCTCTCCTGCTTCTCCCCCAACTCCTCAAAAAAAAAAAAAAAAAAAAAAAAAAAAGTAAGTGTTTTGGTCCAGAATGTTGTAGAATGTTTTATGGTCCAGAATGTTGCTTTACCCTGATAAATGTTCCATGTTAGCTTGAAAAGAATGACATCAAATTAATTCAGTTATTGATTGTTGAGTTCACCTATGTCCTTACTGATTTCCTGATTGCTGTTTATACCCATTTCTTATAAAGGGGTTTTGAAGTCTTCAACTATGATAGTGTATTCATCTATTTCTCTTTGAAATTCTGTTAGTTTTGGTCTCACACAATATGGTACTCTGTTGTTGGTGGACAGTTATTTTCAACTATGGAATGAGGTAATTTAATGAAGGAAAACAGTCTTTTTGACTAATGTTCTGGGACAAATGGATATCTATATGCAGAAGCATGAACCTAGATTTTTACCACCTACCAAATCAAAAAATAACTCAAAATGAGTCATAAACCCGACATCACTGTGCCTACCTTAAAAAAAAAAAATGAGTCACAAACCCAAATGTAAGAAAAAAGTATGAAACTCTTAGAAGAAAATATATGAATAAATCTTCATGATCTTGGGTTAGCTCTTGGGTTAGACAGAAAAAACAGGTGAAAAGAGCATACATAAATTGGACTTCATAGAAATAAAAAAATGTGTTTCAAAAAACACAATCATGAAAAGAAAAATCATCCTATAAAATGGGGAAAATATTTGTAATCACATAGCTGATTAAAGTATATAGTACCTAGAATATAGGAAGAACTACCACGCTACAATGAAAAGACCAATCAACAAATTTTAAAATGGGAAAATATCTGAATAGACATTTCTCTAAAGAATATATACAAATATTTATACAAATTGAAAATATTATAAAATAGATAGTGGTCATGGTTGTATATATCTTTGTGAATACATTAAAAAACACTGATTTGTACTTGAAAGGTTGAATATTATAGTTTTTAATGACACATGAGAAAAATCCTGGTGTTATTATCAGAATATTATGTAATTATTATTTTTATTTGGGCCAAAATAATTCCTTAGCATTCTTTTATCATTTTATTGTATCAGGAGTTCTTAAATCATCTGATATGAAGCAGTTCAGTACTAACATTTAAGACTGAATAGATGTAAAACTCAACTAGAATAAGAGAAATAATTAGAAGCAAATTGATTGTGAGTCCCTCTAAAAGTAAATGAGTACACATATCTAATTGGTAAGCCTAGGCCATAATAACATGTCTTATTGGGTAATTGAGATTAATTTTAGGAAGTGAAGTGACCTTTTCCTTAAGTTCAGATGCATATTGTTTCACCTGACCAGCGTTATTTATACTGATGCGACATGAACCATTAACTATTAACTCTCTTGTCTCAGCAAAATTAATTCAGAGCAGTGCTTGAACCCTGGTTAATAAATGTAAGCTAGGAAAGCCTCTGGAATAAAATTGGTCCATTTTCTTTCTTTATCTTTTCTTTCTTTCTGCCTTTCTTTCTTTCCTTCTTTCTTCTTCTTCTTACTTCTGCCAGGGTAATAATAAATTTTGGCTCAATTTTTCTTGTTGTTTGCATTCTTGCTGTTGGAAAAGCAGAACAAATTGTTCATATGAAAAAAAGTTCATTATCCCTCCAGGTAGTAATCTTGAGTACTCTGTGCTTACCTTAGTTTGGAGATTTCCAGGAGTAATTCCCAGGGAAACATGGTCCCCTGTAGAAGTAGGGATTTTTAATATATGGAAATCTCTAATACCTATAGCATAAACACAAGGCAGGTTGTAAGTAGTCAATTGAAAGTCTGCTTTCTGCTTAAGAATTAATTCTTCACCCGGGTGAAGAATATATCGTACAATTT
Organism: Lontra canadensis; assembly: GCF_010015895.1. Taxonomy (NCBI): domain Eukaryota; kingdom Metazoa; phylum Chordata; class Mammalia; order Carnivora; family Mustelidae; genus Lontra; species Lontra canadensis. The sequence goes on from NW_022631036.1 coordinate 10,755,442, forward strand.
TTCACATCAGGGATAAGCCAATTATCCATGCTCAAGATTAGTAGATTCTCTTAGTGGAAATGAATAATTCTCGAGAAGCAGGCTAGAGAGTTTCTGAAAAGAACAGACTGGCTACGGTGGTGAGAATAGCCCCTGTATCAGCTGTTCCCCCTGGTGGGCAGGGGTGGGCTGGAAGGCTTTATCCGGAAGCATTCTGGTGGTTTGTGGTGAGGATCCAATTATTGCAAGATTGAAAGTTGGAGTTGACATATGAGAATAATCTAGTACACGCGCGCGCGCACACACACACACACTCCTGTTGTAGAGAGTTTGCCTTTGATAGTATTTAATGAAACATAAATTAGAAGTGCATCAGGGGCATAACAGACAGTAAATATATTCAACAATCATAAAAACTCAGAGAAATTCACAGATAAGTGGTCTGTCTCTTCACACGATAGAGAAAGGCTGAGGGGAGTTAAGGGTGTGATAAAGGTGTCAACGTATAACATAACTTTGAAAAACCCTTTTAGGTCATTGTTAAACTTCATTTAAATAAAATATGAAGATTCATAACAAAATAAACAGAAAAAAAGAAGACTAGCACAGACCTCTAAAACAAGACTATTTTTCTGTTATTGTGGATGGAAGATTTTTTATTTTGTGCCAATATTGTCTTGATTTGAAAATGTTGAGTGGGGTGCCTGGGTGGCTCAGTGGGTTAAGTCTCTGCCTTCAGCTCAGGTCTTGATCCCAGGGTCCTGGGATTGAGCCCCGCATTGGGCTCTCTGCTCAGTGAGGAGCCTGCTTCCCTTCATCTCTCTCTGCCTGCCTCTCTGCCTACTTATGATCTCTGTCTGTCAAATGAATAAATGAATAAATATTAAAAAAAATGTTGATTTATCTGCCCTTAGGCCAAGATCATCTACTTCTAGGCAATTTTTAAGACGACTCAGCTCAAGGTCTCAGAGCCTTACTAGCTTGTAATAAATGGTATCTAAGGTTGGGGGTGGTATTCCCAGATTCATAGGATGTCCATTTATCAGTTCATATGAAGAGTGTCAGAGGTCAATGAGATGCTAAAAGAATGACCCCATTGTAATTAGGGCCAAAAACAACCATCAGATCAAAGAAATATAGGATTTATAAAATGTTGGCTAATTTAAGAATATCATTTTTCTCTTCTAATTTTCTACTTTCTTTGGACTTGAGGGTGATATAGAAAATTGATTTTTTTTTATTAAAATGCAATGCCTTACAAACATTTCTTAATGATAGTATGGGATAGATAGGAAATATGAGAACCTTTTTCATCAGACAGCTAGATTGTTATTCCCTAACAGAGTTAAAAGAGAATTTGAAAACACCAGAATCCTGATAAGGGAACTGTTTGTAGGGATTGCCTTGAAAAAAATCATGATCTTTTTTTCCCCAGGTTTTTTGAAACATAATTGATGTATTGTATAAGTTTAAGGAGTTCAATGTGTTGATTTGACACACTTACGAATCACAAAATGTTTCCTGCTGTAGGGTTAGCTAACCATTCCATCACATCAGAAAGTCTTCGAGGGATTGTGCAAAGCCAACACTGACGTAGGGTTGCCAGAAAAGATACAGGATGCTCAGCTAACTCTGAATTTCAGATAAACAACTCCTTTTTAGTATAAGTATTTCCCAAATAGTACATGGGCCTACTTTCACTTTAAAAAAATTATTCATTATCTGAAATTCAAAGCTATCGGGATATCTTTTTTTTTTTTCTTTCTAAATATCTCACTCCTAGTCTGAAAGATTAGTCATTGGATTAAATGCCATAAATTAACTTTTCCCACTCTCTGTGATCTTCAGCCAGAGTTTTCCAGTGGACGCCGGCTACCAGAAGCTGGAGTGAGAGGGGCCCCACTCCTGTAGTCCACCCAGATTAGTCTCAGGCAGAGCAAGAGGGAAACTGTGGTATATTGTATTTATTGCAAGGAGCAAAATGAACACAGCCAGCATACTTTATTATGGGCTTCCTCTCAGAATACATTTTAATCCATCTAGATCTTGAACTATCAGTAAGATTGCACACTGTTTCTACAAAGCTATTGGGTGAAGTACTTGTGATCTCCTTTATGCAGAAAGAGCAAACCATTTAGAGTTACCCATGTAACGAGGGGCCTGAGTGCTAAGTCTTGCCGCCCTGTGGAAAACTATTTCTTCTACTGTGCATTACAAACCCAGCTCCCAGCTGTAGGGGTTAGTATCCAGGTCCAAACACCACTATCTAATTTGATACCAGCCTAAACTTTCAATTCTGACTCCACGGTACATTTTCATTCTGTCAACTGGCACAAACTCAAGTGTGTGTGTGTGTGTGTGAGAGAGAGAGACAGAGAGAGAGAGAGAGAGAGAGAGAGAATCATTTTGCACAGTTCCTTGTTTGCAGTGGGGAGTCTTTGAATCAACTTAGTGTGTTGCTTAGTGCTTTAATTTTTCTCTACCTCTGTTCAGCACCATTGTAGGTCCATGCCAATATCACAGAATCTGGTACACACTAGAAGTTCACCTTACCTTTACTCCAAAACTGGTAAAATAAAATTGACAAGACTCAAAAAACTGAATTAATGGATTAATTTTATAGCCTCATGATATAATAAATATATTTAAATATTTTGTCAAATACAATGACTTACCAACCATGACTAACCAAATCTTGATAATTGAATATTGTTTATAATTAAAATCACTCTATCACTATATTTCACTCAAATTATGCCTAATTAACAACAAGATATTGAACAATTGTCACAATTATTTTTCTAGCTGTTATTTGTAATGAAATGAAATTGCTGTTCAGGTACCAAGCTTTTAAATTAATACTTCTTTCATTTTTCATTATTGACGAATCATATTTGCTTGCTGCAACTGTTTTCCTTAGTTATTTGGGTTATTTTTTTTCTTTTTATGTCTCTTTGTTTATTGTTATATACAATACAATGCACTATTTTTGGTTTACCTTTCTATGCATCTTGGAAAATGCAGAGAAGTCATGTAACCATCATCATAATCAAGATAGTTCCACAATCCAAGGAACTCCCTTCTGTTACTATTTGGCAATCAATCCCACCCTTATACCAACTCCTGACAAATTCTACTCTTTCTGCCATTCCTTTCGTTGCCCCTCCCTAAATACTTTTTTTAAAAATTTTAAACAATGTATTTAGACTTAAAATATAAAAATAGGAAGAAAGTTTCCATCTATTTCTCATTCAGCTTCCACTAAAGTTTACATCTTACATAATTTTGTAAAATTTTCAGATCCATCATCAAAATTAAAGATCATATTGGAATCTCACCAGTTTTTCCACTACTTTTTTCCCCTTGCTCCAGGATCTCTTTCAAAATCCCACACTGTATTTTATCACTTTTATTTTCCTTGGTCTTGTGCAATCATCAACTGTTCTTGATTATGTCTTTGTTTCATCATAACATTTTCAAAGTCCAATAACTAATGCTGAATGTCCCTCAAATTAGATTTGACTGGAGTTCTCACAGTATTGGACTAAATCTCTGTGTTTTCCCAGGGTACCACAAAAATTATGTGTCCTTCTTAGTGCATCATGTTATATTTTATCACCAGCTTATTACTGGTGATACTGGTTTCAATCAATTAAGAAGGTTTCTGCCAAGATTATCCACTCTTAATGTCTCTTCTCTATAGTTACTAAATATCTTGGGACAGACACAAATCCTGATTTCTTATTTCACTGTTAGATGTGTTTATATTGGCTAACAAAGTTCAGATCAAGTTTTTTATGTGCAATCTAATTTGTAGTTTGCTCTGTGAAAATTGCCTCTAGATATATGCATAAATAGGACCCACATTTCTCTGGGTTAACTTTCATATCAATTAGTCTATTCTTTTAGATTTTATAGCTTCATCATTTTTAGGAATTTTATAATTCAATTTTAGTGTTTCCATTAGTTCGCTGGGAAATATTATATGAATGCTCATGGACCCAACCAGCTAATCCAAATTTTAAAACTTTATGAGATTTTTTAAAGAATTAAAAAGTCAATCTTGATTCAAATGTCCTTAGTTTAAACTAACAAGTTAACTTCAAGTTAAACTACGATTTTCTAAGAATTATTTTATGTGTGTACCTATATATTTAAAGGATGACCAAAAAATTTGTTTTTTGTTTTTTGGGTTTTTTTTAAGATTTTATTTATTTATGTGACAGACAAAAGATCACAAATAGTCAGAGAGGGAGGCAGAGAGAGAGAAGAAAGCAGGCTCCCTGCAGAGCTGAGAGCCCAATGTGGGGCTCGATCCCAGGATCCTGGGATTACGACCTGAGCCTAAGGCACAGGTTTTAACCCACTGAGCCACACAGGCACCCCAAGAAATTTGTTTTTAATCAAAACTAAAAGCAAATGTTATACAAGTGCATCCATCTAAAAATAGAGATAGTATAAAATGATTAGAGTAGTTACAAAATAGACTTTAGTATGTTTTCCATGAAGATTTTCTGACCCAGCTTCACTTTAAAGCTGTCACTACTTTAAATTTCCATGTTATTTAGTATGGATATATCAAACAACAAAATGCATTTTTATTAATCATTCTGTCTTACATGATTTTTGAGCCCTTTTAATTATCTTGCTAGTTCATGGTAAATTTATTCTCACTTTCTTTGAAGTTACTACTTTAAGAATTATTCTCTCTTGGGGAACTTGGGTGGCTTAGTTGGTCAAGTGTTGGCCTTTGGCTCAGGTCAGAATCCCAGGGTCCTGGGATGGAGTCACACATCAGACTCTCTGCTCAGTGGGGAACCTGCTTCTCCCTTTGTCTCCCCCCTCCCCTGGCTTGTGTTATTTCTCTCTCCTTCTCTCTCTCTGTCAAATAAATAAACAAAATATTTTAAAAAATTATTCTTTCTTATCCTTAAATAATTTACTTTCCACCTGCCTCTACTCACCCTGACATTTGAAAGAGGCTAGAGCTCACACTGCTTGCTGTGATGAAACCAATTACATACAACTCTACACATATATAATGTGCAGGTAATTATAGGTAATTTTCATAGGTCATTATAAATCATATTCTCCCTTTCTTCAATTGTCCATTTAGCAAAATATGCAGATTCTTCTAAAAACAATGAAACACTTATTTTGTCTTATTCATTTTCTCTGATTGAATTCTTCTTTAGAGAGACAAAACTCAGAGCATGATATTGGACTTCCAACCTCCATAATAGTGAAAACCAATTTTTTTTTAATTTTTTAAATTTATTTTCAGTGTAACAGTATTTATTGTTTTTGCACCATACCCAGTGCTCCATGCAATCCATGCCCTCTCCAATACCCACCACCTGGTAGCCTTGTTACTTTTTTTTTAATATTCTTTTTTTTTTTAAATTTTTTAAATTTATTTTCAGCGTAACAGTATTCATTGTTTTTGCACCACACCCAGTGCTCCATGCAATCCGTGCCCTCTCCAATACCCACCACCTGGTTCCCCCAACCTCCCACCCCCCGCCCCTTCAAAACCCTCAGATTGTTTTTCAGAGTCCATAGTCTCTCATGGTTCACCTCCCCTTCCAATTTCCCCCAACTCCCTTCTCCTCTCTAACTCCCCTTGTCCTCCATGCTATTTGTTATGCTCCACAAATAAGTGAAACCATATAATAATTGACTCTCCCATCCATGTTGCTACAAAAGTTGGGTATTCATCCTTTCTGATGGAGGCATAATATTCCATAGTGGATATGGACCACATCTTCCTTATCCATTCGTCCGTTGAAGGGCATCTTGGTTCTTTCCACAGTTTGGCGACTGTGGCCATTGCTGCTATAAACATTGGGGTACAGATGGCCCTTCTTTTCACTACATCTGTATCTTTGGGGTAAATACCCAGTAGTGCAATTGCAGGGTCATAGGGAAGTTCTATTTTTAATTTCTTGAGGAATCTCCACACTGTTCTCCAAAGTGGCTGCACCAACTTGCATTCCCACCAACAGTGTAAGAGGGTTCCCCTTTCTCCACATCCCCTCCAACACGTGTTGTTTCCTGTCTTGCTAATTTTGGCCATTCTAACTGGTGTAAGATGGTATCTCAATGTGGTTTTAATTTGAATCTCCCTGATGGCTAGTGATGATGAACATTTTTTCATGTGTCTGATAGCCATTTGTATGTCTTCATTGGAGAAGTGTCTGTTCATATCTTCTGCCCATTTTTCAAAATGATTGTCTATTTTGTGTGTGTTGAGTTTGAGGAGTTCTTTATAGATCCTGGATATCAACCTTTTGTCTGTACTGTCATTTGCAAATATCTTCTCCCATTCCGTGGGTTGCCTCTTTGTTTTGTTGACTGTTTCCTTTGCTGTGCAGAAGCTTTTGATTTTGATGAAGTCCCAAAAGTTCATTTTCTCTTTTGTTTCCTTTGCCTTTGGAGACATATCTTGAAAGAAGTTGCTGTGGCTGATATCGAAGAGGTTACTGCCGATATTCTCCTCTAGGATTCTGGTGGATTCCTGTCTCACATTGAGGTCTTTTATCCATTTTGAGTTTATCTTTGTGTACGGTGTAAGAGAATGGTCGAGTTTCATTCTTCTACATATAGCTGCCCAGTTTTCCCAGCACCATTTATTGAAGAGACTGTCTTTTTTCCACTGTATATTTTTTCCTGTTTTGTCGAAGATTATTTGACCATAGAGTTGAGGGTCCATATCTGGGCTCTCTACTCTGTTCCACTGGTCTGTGTGTCTGTTTTTATGCCAGTACCATGCTGTCTTGGTGATCACAGCTTTGTAGTAAAGCTTGAAATCAGGTAACGTGATGCCGCCAGTTTTATTTTTGTTTTTCAATATTTCCTTAGTGATTCGGGGTCTTTTCTGATTCCATACAAATTTTAGGATTATTTGCTCCAGCTCTTTGAAAAATACCGGTGGAATTTTGATCGGAATGGCATTAAAAGTATTGATTGCTCTAGGCAGTATAGACATCTTAACAATGTTTACTCTTCTGATCCAAGAGCATTGAATGGTCTTCCATCTTTTTGTGTCTTCAATTTCTTTCATAAGTGTTCTGTAGTTCCTTGAGTACAGATCCTTTACCTCTTTGGTTATGTTTATTCCCATGTATCTTATGGTTCTTGGTGCTATGGTAAATGGAATCAATTCTCTAATTTCCCTTTCTGTATTTTCATTGTTAGTGTATAAGAAAGCCACTGATTTCTGTACATTGACTTTGTGTCCTGCCACATTGCTGAATTGTTGTATGAGTTCTAGTAGTTTGGGGGTGGAGTCTTTTGGGTTTTCCATATAAAGAATCATGTCATCTGCGAAGAGAGAGAGTTTGACTTCTTCATTGCCAATTTGGATACCTTTTATTTCTCTTTGTTGTCTGATTGCTCTTGCTAGGACTTCTAATACTATGTTGAACAAGAGTGGTGAGAGTGGGCATCCTTGTCGTGCTCCTGATCTCAACAGGAAGGCTGCAAGCTTTTTCCCATTGAGGATGATATTTGCTGTGGGTTGTTCATAGATAGATTTGATGAAGTTCAGGAATATTCCCTTTATCCCTACACTTTGAAGTGTTTTAATTAGGAATGTATGCTGGATTTTGTCATATGCTTTTTCTGCATCAATTGAGAGGACTATGTGGTTCTTCTCTCTTCTCTTATTAATTTGTTATATCACATTGATTGATTTGTGAATGTTGAACCATCCTTGTAGTCCAGGAATGAATCCCACCTGGTCATGGTGGATAATCTTTTTAATGTGTTGTTGGATCCTGTATACTAGGATCTTGTTGAGAATCTTAGCATCCATATTCATCAGTGATATTAGTCTGAAATTCTCCTTTTTGGTAGGGTCTTTGCCTGGTTTGGGGATCAAGGTAATGCTGGCTTCATAGAAAGAGTCTGGAAGTTTTCCTTCTGCTTCAATTTTTTGAAACAGCTTCAGGATAATAGGTGTTATTTCTTCTTTGAAAGTTTGGTAGAATTCCCCAGGGAATCCATCAGATCCTGGGCTCTTGTTTTTTGGGAGGTTTTTGATCACTGCTTCAATCTCGTTACTAGATATTGGTCTATTCAGGTTGTCAATTTCTTCCTGGTTCAATTTTGGGAGTATATAGTTTTCCAGGAATGCATCCATTTCATCTAGGTTGCTTAGCTTATTGGCATATAACTGTTGAAAATAACTTCTGATGATTGTTCCTACTTCCTTGGTGTTAGTTGTGATCTCTCCCTTTTCATTCATAATTTTATTAATTTGGGCTTTCTCTCTGTGAAAAACAATTTTTGTTGCCACCCAATATATGTTAATTGTCATAGTAGCTCAAACCAACTAAAACATTTCACTAAAGAAGTTATGCAGATGACAAATAAGCATTTTGAAAAGATGCCATCATACATCATTAAGGAAATGCAAATTAAAGCAAATTTGGGATACCACTACATACACATTAGAATGGCATAATCAGAAGTACCGACAACACCAAATGTTGAAAAGAATATGGAGCAACCAAAGTTCTTGTCTTGCTGGAGGGAATGCAAAATGGTATAGCTACTTTGGAAGAGTTTAACAGTTTCTTATGATATTGAACATAATCCTACCATAGAATCCATGAATTGCCCACCTTAGTTTTTCAAAGTAGTTGAGACTTATATCCACACAAAAGGCTGCATATGGATATTCACAGTCACTTTATTCATTATTGTTGAAATTTGGAAACAACCAAGATGTCATTTAGTGCATGAATGGATAAACTATGGTACATTCAGACTATGGAATATTATTCAGTGCTGAAAGAAAAATGAACTATCAAGCCATGAAAATATATAGAAGAACCTTAAATTCATATTACTAAGTGATAGGAGCCAGTCTGAAAAGGCTATATACCATATGATTCCAACTATATGACTTTCTGAAAAAGCAAAACTATGGAGGCATTAAAGAGATCAGTGGTTGGGGCTCCTGGGTGGCTCAGTGGGTTAAAGCCTCTGCTTTTGGCTCAGGTCATGATCTCAGGGTGCTGGGATCAAGCCCCGCATCGGGCTCTCTGCTCAGCAGGGAGCCTGCTTTCTCCTCTCTCTCTGCCTGCCTCTCTGCCTACTTGCAATCTCTGTCAAATAAATAAATAAAATCTTAAAAAAAAAGAGAGAGAGAGAGATCAGTGGTTGGCAGGAGTTCAGGGAGGTGGGGGGTGACTAAGTAGAACACAAAAGGATTTTAGGGCATTGAAAATATTCTATGAGACACTATAAAGATGGATATATTTCTTTACACAAACCCATAGAATGTAAAACATCAAGAGAAAGCCCTAATGTAAGCATAATCATTGTTGGGATTATAGTTTTTTTTTTCAATTAAAAAATAAAAAGCATCTGAGAAATTATTGATGCTTCAGAATATGTACAACAGTTTTTGAAAATTCAATTTATCCATGAAGATGAAAAGCAAAATGAAAATACAATGCAAAAGTGACTGCTATTATCAGGATGATTGTTTACCCTCTTTTTAAATGCACTAAATTAGAGAGTATTTGTGGACAATGGAAAAACAAAACAAAACAAAAAAACCTTATTGATTTATCATGTTTTTACTGATCTTTTTTCAGTCTGAACTCCTAGGTCATAGATGACTCAAGCTGTTTTTGAAGTAATTTTATATTTGAGTCAGACAAATGTTCAGCATCTTTACCCAGCACAGCTGTCATGGGTGAGGGTTCACATACACTTGAAGAAGTAGACAGCTGATATGCTCATATTAGCATGCCATAGTTATATCAATTACCATTCAAAACATTGTCATGTAACTATTGATATTTTTCTACCAGCCTATTATCTTGAGTATCATAGGTGGCAAAGTCATTATCAAAGTTCCATTATCTTTAATTTCAGCAAAGTAATTGGCATAGTGATCATAAGAAACCTAAAGATCTCAAAGTTCCCAATAGAGCAAATAACAAACTGTTACAATCTTTGCATAAATGAAGAGCAGTTTGATTAAGGAGCTTTTGAATGATTATCAAATATAAACAACCAGCTTTCATTCAGGGTAATTAAGAAAACTGTATGTCAGGAGAAAGGCATTATCTAGGCAGGAATGAAAGCTTCTATGCAAAATTACAATCTGGGAATTGGTACTTCATTCTCACAACTTCAGGGAATAACGTGTTCTCCAGATATATATGAAAATTTGGAGGAATAAAAAGACATTATCTCTAAATAAGATAGAATGACTCAGGTCTTTACCATTAGGATTAGTTGTTTGACTTGAAAAAATTAAGTTTGTAATATTTTGTGAAACAAATGTCACTCTCCTGTATATATCTTTTATCTATTTTCTTCATTTTATATATCTTTAAAGCAATATTATAATTTTATAGATAATGTAATTACATAGGCATAGCCTTTAAAAATATGATGTGTTAAAAAAAATGATGTGTAGGAGAGGAGTCAAGATGGTGGAGTAGCAGCAGATGGAGATGACATCAGATTGCAGGAGTCTAGTTAGATAGTTATCAAACCATTCCGAACACCTACAAACCTAACAGCAGGTCAAAGAAGAGCAGCAATTCTAGAAACAGAAAATTGACCACTTTCTGAAAGGTAGGTCATGTGGAGAAGTGAATCTGAAGCCCCTGGAAAATGGACTGTTGGGGGAAGGGCCAGCTCCCAGCAAGCGGTGGAGCAACAGAGCACAAAATTCAAATTTTTAAAAGTCTGCTCCACTAAGAGATATCACTCCAGAGGCTAAGCAGGGGTGGAGCCCTCATGGGGACAGTGTGGCCTCAGGTTCCACGAGGTCACAGAAGGATTGGGGGTGTCTGAGTGTAGCAGAGCTTGAAGGTATTAGAGCAGGGAAGCCGGCTACAGAGATGGAGCGGAGGAGTGAGCTCTCAGCTTGGGATTACCTTAAACTGTGATCTGTGGCACAATCTGATCACTGCTCTTTGAACAGGGACACAAAAGTGGCAGATCCCGGGAAAGCCACTGGAAAAGCAGAGTGGCAGGAATCTGCTGGGTTTGGAGACTCCAAATGGGCCTCTGTGACAGAGACAGAAATGCTCAGTCACAGGCCAGGTGAGCCCAGAGCACAGCCAGAGACCAGGGAGATGGGAGTGATTGAGCGCTTTTCTCTGAGGACACACTGAGGAGTGGGCCCTGAGCTCTTGGTTCCTTCGGCCAGAGATTGGGAGGCTGCCATATTTATTACTGTCCTCCAGAGCTCTACAGAAAGCATTCAGGGAACAAAAGTTCCCGAGAGGGAACTTGAACAGATTACTTAGCCTGGCCCCTGACAAAGTCAGGGCAATTTCACCTCTAGCAAAGACATTTGAGAATCACTACAGCAGGACTCTCCCCCAGAAGATCAGCAAGAGCATCAAGCCAAGGTCAAGCTCACTGATCATGAACAGTGGAATTCCAGAGAAGGGGAAAGCTTTCTCCCCCATGAGTCCTTAACCTTGCAAAGTTATTAAATTTTTTAAATTTAATTTTATTTTTTTCTTATTCTAATTTTTTTCATTTTTTCTCTTTCCTCTTTTAACGTTTTTAAACTACTTTATCTTAACAATACCTTTGTAAAAATATACAAGCCTTTTTAAACCTACATTATTATAGTCATATTTTATCCTTCATTGGACCAAACTTTAATTTTTGTATATATATACGGTTTTTTCCTTCTAAAAATTTTTGGGATACAATTTCTTCTAATAGATCAAAATATACCCTAAATGTAGCACAGGGCTTTGTTCTAGTCTCCATCCTGATCATATTCTTTCTACTTTCATTTTCTTTCTTTTCCCAACCAATATATCTTATCAATTCCTTTTTTAGAATTTTTTTTTAAATCTTCATCTTTACATTCATATTCCATCCCTTCATCGTGTTTATGCTTATTATTGTATATATATGTTTTTCTTTCTTTAAAATTTTGTAAGGTAAAAAAAAAATTTTTTTAATAAAGTTTTGTGAGGTAGTTTCTTCTAAAAGACCAAAATAAACCCAAAATCAAGTGGGTGGCTCTGTTCTACTCACCAGTCTAATACACACACACACACACGTATATATATTTTTTTAATTAAAAAAAAATTTTAACTCCTTTCCCCCTTTCTTCTCCCCCTGATTTGGGGTCTCTTCTAATTTGGTAAGTGTACATTTTTCTGGGGTCTTAGCCACCCTTCTAGTATTTTTATCAAATCGTTCACATATTCATATATTCTGGATGAAATTACAAGGCTGAAAAACTCACCACAAAAAAAAAAAAAAGAACAAAAGGCAGTACTGAAGGCTAGGGACCTAATCAATATGGACATTGGTAATATGACAGATCTAGAGTTCAGGATGATGATTCTCAAGGTGCTAGCTAGCCTCAAAAAGGCATGAAAGATATTAGTGAAACCTCATCTGGAGAAATAAAAGCCCTTTCTGGAGAAATAGAAGAACTAAAATCTAACCAAGCTGAAATGTTTTAAAAAGCTATTAATGTGGTGCAATAAAAAATGGAGGCTTTTACTGCTAGGATAAATGGAGCAGAAGAGAGAATTAGTAATATAGAAGACCAAATGACAGAGAATAAAGAAGCTGAGCAAAAGAGAGACAACTACTGGAACACAAGGGGAGAATTCGAGAGATAAGTGATACTATAAGATGAAACAATATTAGAATAATTGGGATTCCAGAAGAAGAAAGAAAGAGGGGGAAAGAAGGTATATTGGAGTGAATTATTGTAGAGAATGTCCCTAATATGGCAAAGGGAACAAGCATCAAAATCCAGGAGGTGCAAAGAACCCCCCTCAAAATCAATAAGAATAGGTCCACACGCCATCATCTAATAGTAAAACATACAAGTCTTAGTGACAAAGAGAAAATCCTGAAAGCAGCCCGGGACAAGAAGTCTATAGCATACAATGGTAAAAATATTAGATTGGCAGCAGACTTATCCATAGAGACCTGGCAGGCCAGAAGGAACTGGCATGATATATTTAGAGCACTAAATGAGAAAAAAATATAGCCAAGAATACTATATCCAGCTAGGCTGTCATTGAAAAGAGAAGGAGAGATAAAAAGCTTCCAGGACAAACAAAAACTAAAAGACATTTGCAAACACCAAACCAGCCCGACCGGAAATATTGAAAGGGGTCCTCTAAGCAAAGAGAGAACCTAAAAGTAGTAGACTAGAAAAGAACAGAGACAATATACAGTAACAATCACCTTACAGGCAATACAATGGCACTAAATTCATATCTTTCAATAGTTACCCAGAATGTAATGGGCTAAGTGCCCCAATCAAAAGACACAGGGTATCAGAATGGATAAAGAAACAAAACCCATCAATATACTGTCTACAAGAAAGTCATTTTAGACCCCAAGACACCTCCAGATTTAAAGTGTGGAGGTGGAAAGCAATTTACCATGCTAATGGACATCAAAAGAAAGCTGGGGTGCCAATCTTTATATCAGATAAATTAGATTGTAAGCTAAAGACTATAATAAGAGATGAGGAAGGATACTATTTCATACTCAAATGATATATCCAACAAGAAGATCTAATAATTTTAAATATCTATGCCCCTAACATAAGAGCAGCCAACTATATAAACCAATTAATAACAAAATCAAAGAAACACATCGACAATAATACAATAATAGTAGGGGACTTTAACACCCCCTCGCTGAAATGCACAGATCACCCAAGCAAAAGATCAACAAGGAAATAAAGGCCTTAAAGGACATATTGGACCAGATGGACATCACAGATATACTCAGTACATTCTATCCCAAAGCAACAGAATATACATTCTTCTCTACTGAACATGGAACATTCTCAGGAATAGATCATATCCTTGGTCACAAATCAGGTCTCAACTGCTACCAAAAGATTGGGATCATTCCCTGCATATTTTCAGACCACAATGCTCTGAAGCTAGAATTAAATCACAAGAGGAAAGTTGGAAAGAATCCAAATACATGGAGGCTAAAGAGCATCCTACTAAAGAATGAATGGGTCAACCAGGAAATTAAAGAAGAATTGAAAAAAATTCATGGAAACAAATGACAATGAAAACACAACAGTAGAAAATCTGTGGGACACAGCAAAGGCAATCCTGAGAGGAAAGTATATAGTGATACAAACCTTTCTCAAGAAACAAGAATGGTCTCAAATACACAATCTAACCCTACAGCTAAAGAAGCTGGAGAAAGAACAGCAAAGAAAGCCTAAACCCAGCAGGAGATGAAAAATCATAAATATCAGAGCAGAAATCAATGAAAATGAAACAAACAAACAAACAAACAAACAAAAAAAAAAAAAAAAAAAAAAAAAAAAAAAACAGTAGAACAAATCAACGAAACTAGGAGCTGGTTCTTTGAAAGAATTAGTAAGATTGATAAATCCCTGGCCATACTTATCAAAAAGAAAAGAGAAAGGACCCAAATTAATAAAATCATGAATAAAAGAGGAGAGATCACAACCAACTCCAAAGAAATACAAACAATTATAAGAACATATTATGAGCAACTATATGCCAGCAAATTTGACAATCTGGAAAAAATGGATGCATTCCTAGGACGTATAAACTACCAAAACTGATCCAGGAAGAAATAGAAAACATGAACAGACCCATAACCAGTAAGGAGATTGAAGCAGTCATCAAAAATCTCCCAACAAATAAGAGCCCAGGGCCAGATGGCTTCCCAGGGGAATTCTACCAAGCATTTAAAGAAGAGTTAATTCCTATTCTCCTGAAACTGTTCCAAAACATAGAAATGGAAGGAAAACTTCCAAACTCATTTTATGAAGCCAACATTACCCTGATCCCAAAACCAGACAAAGACCTCATCAAAAAAGAGAATTACAGACCAATATCCTTGATGAACACAGATGTGAAAATTCTCACCAAAATACTAGCCAATAGGATCCAACAGTACATTAAAAGGATTATTCATCACAACCAAGTGGGATTTATTCCAGGGCTGCGAGGTTGGGTCAACATCTGCAAATGAATCAGTGTGATGCAATACATTAATAAAAAAAAAAAAGAACAAGAACTATATGGTACTCTCAATAGATGCTAAAAAAGCATTTGACAAAGTATAGTATCCTTTCTTGATCAAAACTCTTCAAAGTGTAGGAACAGAGGGTACATCCTCAATATCATCAAAGCCATCTATGAAAATCACACAGTGAATATCATTCTCAATGGAGAAAAACTGAGAGCTTTTCTTCTAAGGTCAGGAACACAACAGGGATGTCCACTATCACCTGCTATCCAACATAGTACTAGAAGTCCTAGCCTCAGCAACTGGAAAAGAAAAAGAAATTAAAGGCATCCCAATCAGCAAAGAAGAAGTCAAACTGTCACTCTTTGCAGATGATATGACACTTCATGTGGAAAACCCAAAAGACTCCACTCCAAAACTGCTAGAACTCTTACAGGAATTCAGTAAAGTGTCAGGATATAAAATCAATGCACAGAAATCAGTTGCATTTCTCTACAACAACAACAAGACAGAAGAAAGAGAAATTAATGGGTAAATTTCATTTAAAATTGCAGCCAAAACCCTAAGATACCTAAGAATACACCTAACCAAAGGCAAATAATCTGTACTCAGAAAACTATAAAGTACTCATGAAAGAAATTGAAGACACAAAGAAATGGAAAAGTGTTCCATACTCATGGATTGGAAGAACAAATATGGTGAAAATGTCTATCCTACCTAAAGCAATATACACAGTTAGTGCAATCCCTATCAAAATACCATCCATTTTTTCCAAATAAATGGAACAAATAATCCTAAAATTTATATGGAACCAGAAAAGAACTCTAATAGCCAGAGGAATGTTGAAAAAGAAAGCCAAAGTTGGTGGAATCACAATTCCAGACTTCAAGCTCTATTACAAAGCTGTCATCATCAACACAGTGTGGTACTAGCACAAAAACAGACACATAGATCAATGGAACAGAATAGAGAGCTCAGAAATGGACCCTCAACTCTATGGTCAACTAATCTTTGACAAAGCAGGTAAGAATGTTCAATGGAAAAAAGACAGTCTCTTCAACAAATGGTGTTGGGGAAATTGGACAGCCACATGCAGAAGAATGAAACTGGACCATTTCCTTTCACCACACAAAAATAGACTCAAAGTGGATGAAAGACCTCAATGTGAGACAGAAATCCATCAAAATCCTTGAGGAGAACACAGGCAGCCACCTCTTTGACCTCAGCTGCAGCAACTTCTTCCTAGAAACATCACCAAAGGCAAGGGAAGCAAGGGCAAAAATGAACTATTGGGACTTCATCAAGATCAAAAGCTTTTGCACAGCAAAGGAAACAGTCAACAAAACCAAAAGACAACTGACAGAACAGGAGAAGATATCTGCAAATGACATACCAGATAAATGGCTAGTATCCAAAATCTATAAAGAACTTATCAAACTCAACATCCAAAGAGCAAATAATCTAGTCAAGAAATGGGCAGAGGACATGAACAGACATTTCTGCAAAGAAGATATTCATGGCCATCAGGAACATGAAAAAATGCTCCACATCCCTCTGCGTCAGGGAAATACAAATCAAAACACAATGAGATACCACCTCACAGCAGTCAGAATGGCTAAAATTAATAAGTCAGGAAACGACAGAAGTTGGAGAGGATGCGGAGAAAGGGGAACCCTCCTACACTGTTGGTGGGCATGCAAGCTGGTGCAGACACTCTGGAAAACAGCATGGAGGTTCCTCAAAAAGTTGAAATTAGAGCTATCCTATGACCCAGCAATTGCACTACTGGGTATTTACCCTAACGATACAAATGTAGTAATCCAAAGGGGCACATGCACCTGAATATTTATAGCTATAATGTTATAACAGCAGCAATGTCCACAATAGCCAAACTATGGAAAGAACCTAGATGTCCATCAACAGATGAATGGATAAAGAAGATGTGGTATATATACAATGGAATACTATGCAGCCATCAAAAGAAATGAAATCTTGCCATTTGCAATGACGTGGATGGAACTAGAGGGTATCATGCTTAGTGAAATAAGTCAATTGGAGAAAGACAGCTATCATATGATCTCCCTGATATGAGGGAGAGGAGATGCAACATGGGGGATTAAGGGGGTAGGAGAAGAGTAAATGAAACAAGTTGGGATTGGGAGGGAGACAAACCATAAGTGACTCTTAATCTCACAAAACAAACTGAGGGTTGCTGGGGGGAGGGGGGTTGGGGGGGTGGGGTTATGGACATTGGGGAGGGTATGTGCTATGGTGAGTGCTGTGAAGTGTGTAAACCTGGCTATTCACAGACCTGTACCCCTGGGGATAAAAATATATTATATGTTAATAAAAAATAAGAAATAAAAAAATACAATGTGTATACTGAATCAAATAATGATCAGACGAAACTTTGGATCAAGGGACATCCTACAAATTAAGTGCCTCTTTGAGTCAAAAATGCCATAGTACTAAAAGACAAAGGACAACTTAAGAAGTGTTCCAGACTGAAGAATACTAAAGAGGTATGTCAACTAAATACAATGCATGATTTTGAATTGGATGCTGAACCTACAAAGTCAATTAGAATTCTCAGCAACATTTTAACATCCCTGGAATGGATAATAGAATTTTACCAATGAAAGTATCCTGATTTGATGATTGTACTATTGTGATAAAAGGAAACATTGATGTCTTTAGGAAGGCACACTTAAACAGTACCCAGTAATTTGGCATCATACCTGCAGCTTAAGTTTTTCAGAAAAATATTTTGTATGTATGTATATAGATAAGTAGATAGATGGATATTTGCATACCAATACTTTGACAGGAATGATAAGATGTATGTGGTGAATGTTAAAAAGTAGGAAACCTGAGAGAGCATGCATATTTGGACTCTTTTTTATATTTTACAATTTTTCAAATTTGGAAATATTTCAATTGAAAGATTAAAAGAAAAGAATTATACTAGAGACCAAGAAAGCCCCTAAGTTTAGAGATGTAAATAGGAAAGGAATCTACCAATTTTTAATCTGAGATGTCTATCCTGTTACCAACTCAGAGGTAAGGAAAAAAAAAGAAGAAAAAAAGGGAAAAAGGGGGGAAGAAAAAACAGTTATTTCCTAAGTTTCCGTTTTACATCATTGACAATTTTTTCAAACCCAATGTATAGAAGAATCATTTTTCTCTCTCTCTTTCTTCTTTCCTCCTCATAAAATATTAATTAGACATCCAATATACATTAGGTGCATTTCACAGTACAAAGATAGAAGCTAAAAGCAGAGTATACTCTTAGGGGTAAAAAAATCTTATGAATCAACTCACAATTGTATATCATTTATTTCTGCTCTAAACTTTATTATTTCCTTATTCTGCCAGCTTTAGGCTTCACTTTTTTTTTTTTTTAACGTGTCATTGGAGGAACCCGAAGTGTGTGGTTTACAGAGGTAAATCACAACAATAACAGAACCCTGACTCAAATAGATTAATTCAATCCCCTGCCTTAAGTTCTAAAAGAAAAGTATGCCGTATCCACACATAAAAACACTTATCTTAGTCTCTACTGTCTTATACTAGATATCTGACATTTTTTAAAAATATATATAAAGCATATAAAAAAAATGAGACCCAAAAGACAAAGCAAAAATCAGACTCAAATATGACAAAGGGAAGTTAAGGTATCTAAAATTAAGTTGCCTTTAATGGAAAAAGTGAAATGCATGCAATATATGGGTGATTTCAGCAGAGAAATGGAAACTCTAAGAAATAATGTACTATAAATATCAAAAAAATAAAAAATACAAATATAAAAATGAAGAATGTTCCAACAGGATCTTCTAGGATTTCAACCCAGCCAGGAAAAGAATTAGTAAATTTGAATATCATTCAATAGAAACTATCCAAAAAGAAATATAAATAGAAACAAAATAGAGCAGAGGATAAAGATGACTTCTATAATTGCAATATAAGGAGAACTGCCAAAACATTCCTCAGTGAATATATCCTAATTAGTGAAATATTTTAAGAAATGTTCAATTATTAAAAATGTTAAAACCTGTGGAAATTGTCCAAAGGACCTAGAGCAAATTAAGAAATATTTATTCAGAAAATCTACTAAATCTTAGTAAGAATATCAAGCATCTATAGTACTTAAGCCACAACCCATGGCCTCTTTCTCATTCTCCCGCTCCATGTGATAGAAGCCCCACAAGACAGATGTGTCCAAGAAAACAGGTGTTCCTCTTTTCTCAGCCCCCAGTCCCTTGGGATATCTGATATCTCCTTAGGAAAGACAAATGATCACCATTCCTTATCTACCATAGCTCCAGTTCCATGTTGCAGTGGATAAAATCCAAGTGATGTGGTCAAGGTATCAGAGTCTCCCTTTTTCCACCCAGCATTGTCTTATAAAGTGACACAAAATCATAATAAAATATGTGTTTCAATTTTCTTTTTAAATTATCTTTGTGTATGGCTGACTTTACAAAGCTTTGAAGGGGATAAAATTATTATTTTGTTGCAAAGATAAAGTATCTAATATTGTACATAATACACTCTGTTATTAAACTACAGTCAGCCACTCAGCTGTATTCTTTGGCTTCCTCTTTCAAGTCTCTAATCAGCTGGAAAAACAAACACTAAGTACAACAAAGACAGAACAAGAAAATAAGAAATCATTTTCCAGATTTTTTTTATTATGTTCAGTTAGCCAACATATAGTAGTACATCATTAGTTATTGATGTTAGTGTTATATGATGTTAGTGTTCAACAATTCATTAGTTGTGTATCATTCTTCCAAGTTATTTATGGAAACCAATTCAACTCTCACAAGTTTCTTCTTAGGAACTGAGAACTGCCTTTCTTCCATTATACCCAATAATTTTCAGTATATTTTGACAAGAGCAATTTTTACATTCGATTCTATTTACCAGTATAGAAAATAGAAACTACAAAAGGGAAAAATGAATGTTAAGAGTTAGGAAATAAATTTTAAATTATATGTAAAATTCCTGAAGAGTTGGGAAAATTTATTTGCAACTTCAGAGATCCATAGTGAGTGGATAAACACTTCTCAGTGAAGCTCTCTGTGCCTCCTGGATTTGGATATCTGTTTCATTCCCCAGATCAGGGAAGTTTTCAGCTATAATTTGCTCAAATAAACCTTCTGTCTCCCTTTTCAGTCTCTTCTGCGACTCTTAGGATAGGAATGTATCATCAATCTTGATGTAGTTACTGAGTTTCCTAGTCCGCTTTCATGCTTCAGGGTTTTTCTTTCTCTCTTTTGATGAGCTTCATTATTTTCCATAATTCTATCTTCTATATCACTTATTCATTCCTCTACCTCTTCCACCCTTATGGCCATTATATTTAGTCAGTTTTGAATAATTGTTTTTACTCTTTTTTTTTTTTAATTTTGGCTTGATTGGCTTTAACCTCTTTTATATCTGTGGTAAGGGTATTCCTTATGTTTTCTGTGCTATTCTCAAGCCCAGTTAGTAATCTTATGATTATTGCTGTAAATTCGGGATCAGGCATATTACTTATATCTGTTTTGATTAGATCCCTGACAGTGAACTTTTTTTTTCTTTCTTTTGGGATGAATTCCTCTGTCTCAGCATTTTGTCTAGGTTTCTATCTTCCTCCCTGTGTTAAGAAACCCTGTTGTTTCCTGCTCCTGAGAGTAATGGCTTTATAAAGAAGAGGTCATATACTGCTCAGGGCCTGGTGCTTCAGGAAGTATTTCTGGTATATGCTGTCTGCACTCTGCGGCTGTGTTATGGCTGCTCAATCCTTCAGGTGAGTCCTCTGCAGTCTCTCCTTGCCTGCAGTGGGGACTGTCTGGACCTTGGCCAGAGTGTGACAGGTTTAACTAGGTATGCTCTAGTCTGCTTGCTAAGAGACCTGATTCTATTTCCACTAGAACTGGGGCTTTGCAGAATTCTATGATAAGTACACGTGATGCGTGCAAGCTTTGTGTTGATTTCCTGGGTGTGAGGCCTGCTTGGTGTTGTTAGGCACACTTGCCCTAGAAAAAACAGTACCAGAAGAGCACAGTGGGACAGGATTTGGTGTAAGCCATTTAGTCACTGCTAGCACTGTGCTGTTTCCTGAAGTTGGTTTATGCTGAGGACGAGGGGAGGGAAATGGCACCAGCTGACTCCTTTGTCCCTGGAGAGTGGAGTCTGTGCCTGCTCCTCTCAAGGAAGGATTCTCAGCAGAGAGAACGATTTCCCCTTCATGCATCACAGGCAATTTTCAGATCACTGATTTCACACTGTCTATCTCTGGATTGCTTGCCTGCCTGGAGCAATGCAGAGCACCCTGGGCTCTATCTTAGCTAGGCTGTTGACTTTCAAAATCCCAAACTTCTCGGACCTGGGCTGGTAGAGACCTGTTCTGGTCCTCTAGGAAAGCATCTCACCATGCTGGGACTGATGTGGGGTTTGATCCAGAAGGGCAGTAGCACCAGAGTTCAGGGACATGGGTTCTGAAGCCAGCAGGCAAAATAGCCCGTGCCCAGTTAGCTGCCCTCAGCAGAGGTCTCTGTGCCTATGCTGAGGGGTGGAGGAGGGAAATGATGCCCACGTTTTGTTTTGTCCCCAGAGGGACAATGCCACCTCTCACAGATGTGCTCCAAATAGAATAAAGATTCTGTCCCTCTGTCACTTAGTGATCCTCAGATCACACAGTCTTCGAGGTTATTTGCCTGCCTCTACTCGGGGTCTCTTTTATAGCCAAGCCCGGGAACCCCTGAAACTCTAGTCTTTGAGCCCCACAAAAATCAGCCCCTCTCATTTCCCCAGCCAGTGGCTTTGGGGAAGTGTGTGCTTATCTCCATTTGCTCCACTCTCTTTTGCCTTTCTCTGCAACCAGAGCTCACTTTCCCACCACAGCACCCACGATCTGTTTCTCCCCCAAACCACATCTTCACATTTCCTACCTTCTCGAAGTAGCCTCTTCTCAACTTCTTTGTGTAATATTTCTTTCTCTATCAGTCGTCAGGGTGATTGCTTAAGTATTCAGAATGATTCAATAGTTATCCAGCTGTATTCAAGGGAGGAGCAAGACTTGGGTCCTCCTACTATGCTGGTGTCTTAGCTCCCCTGACCCTGCAGGGTCCTCCCTTGAGATTCTGGAGGGTAGGAGAGATGATTAGCAAAGTGGGATTCAACATTTCTGGGTAAACTAACCAAATTAGATGTAATAGCAGCCCAAAACCCATAAAAATCCTTAACAAAGTATTCTGATTTAACATTATGACTAAATTTAACATTGTACTTTCAGAATATGTAATGAATTAAATGGCAAGCAATCCTAGAACCAGTGCAGCTTTTTATATTCTTGAGAACAAGAGAGAAGATAACTATCTGCTAAGCTATTATTAATATTCCCCTTCTCTTATGACTGCATTTTAAATTAGTTGACTAATTCAAATCCCATTCAATTCCTTGCCAAGAACGACACTTTGGGAAGGAGTGTCTGAAAAGATATTTCCTATGTGTATGAAAATCAAATATCCTAAATATGATTTTTCAGCTGGTAAAAAGTAAGCCTGTATCAAAGACAAATTATGTTCTGGATATTCCCAAATCTGGAAACACAGGCAAAGTTCAGATTTTTAAAAAAATAATAGCTTTAAACACATTTCAAACATCTTAGAAGTTATTTTATATAGAGGATAAATATTAATGTTTCTTAATTAACACTAAGGCATTCCTTAAGTTGTTTTACCCTTCTCTTTAGTTCTTCAATAAACTAAAATATGGTAAATACAATGCTACTTTAATGTTACAGATTCTTTTTTTTGTGTGTGTGTGTGTGTGTGTGTGTATTAAAAAACAATATTTTTTAGTGTGCCTTTCTGATTGAAAATATTTGGAAGTGAGGAAGAAAAGTTATACAAGTGCATGAAAATTTTTGTAGCTGCATATTTCTAGATCAATGACTCTCACATTCTGTTTTTTCTTCTCCAATGAGGTCTTCAGTTTTTCTCAAATTTATTAAGGTTATTGAGCACATTACTTTTCAAGATGGCTGCAACTGCTTGAACCGGTCGCAGGCTTGGTCAGCTCGAGCGCGGCCGGAGGCCAGGGTGACGGGAGTGATTGGGCACTGTTCTCTGAGGGCGCACTGAAGAGTGGGGCCCCGGGCTCCCGGCTCCTCTGGGCCGGAGACTGAGAGGCCGCCATCTTCATTCCCGTCCTCCGGAACTCTCTACAGCTTCTTTTTTAATAATTTGTTCCTCCTACTGGTGAGCATTTTTCAAATCCATTTAATGTTTATAAGAAATTCAATGTTTTTTTCCTAGACAGTAGAATGGTTTTAATAGCTGTCATGTGCTTTAGATAAGTATAATTTTGTTTAACACTGTCTCTTTCAGTTCAAAATGACCTTAACTTGAAGATTGCCTGTATACTACCACAATTTTCAGATGCAAGCAAAAACAATCTAATGAATTACACTGGTTGAATTTAAAACATATAAAAACAGAAACTGTCAAAAGGATCAAATTATATTTGGCCATAGGTTTGGTAGATTATGAACATATACAATTTTTTTAAACAATGAAATCAGAAAGAGTCAAGTGCTATTCAATTTTCCTCCAGCATCATTTTAGAAAACTCCAGTACTTTAAGACCTAATTCATGACATCATAACAATGTTCTAAGCCACTGAGTTGAAGGAGCTCAACCTTACTGATTAAATTAATAAAGAGAGCATATCATACTTATATCTACCTAAAAAAAAGTATATGAGTTGGGTTAGGACCTCTAAATGAAGAGCATTATACATCAATGAACAAAATAACAAATCTATATGGGTAAATGTTTTGTGTGTACTATATATATAGACAAGCAAATTTTATTTTTCCTGAAAAAAATTGAAGTTTAATACTAACATTTATTGCTTGGTTTTATAGATCCCATTGGTGAGTACAAAGAGGAACAATGCAGATACACTGCCCTTGACTGTTCAGTATCTGTTGAAATAAATTAAATGGAATCTTCCTAAACACCCTTGAATCTCATTAAATCTTCACCAAGAAAATATGAAATATGAGGAAAAGGACGAAATAGGAGATAATTTCCAGGCATCTGGCTTAAATGACAATATGAATGATAAACTTATTAGCCAAAATATGGGAAATCAGTGGAAGCCAGAATAGAAAACATATTGAGGTCATTTTTTAACTTACTGATGGTTAGATCCCAGAAACACATCCAAGAGGAGATATTTATCACCTGTAAGAGTGAAAAGCATTAACAAAGTAGCTAATACACCATTTTAAATATTCTTAATTGGCTATATTAATAAGCTCATATATGTAGAAATTTTTAATATTTATATGAGGGAAATCTGTAGACAATAGGAAATAATCTCATTAAAGAAAAAGGAATATATAATTACAGAGTTTGTGTGATCTTAATATTTAAAAATACATTTGTAATATTTATTTAATTCATTTTGGAAAAAGAAATAGTCTTAGAATTTCTATATATTCCTATGAAATACCTATAGATACATGTGCTTTTTTCTTGGCTCTCTTATCAGCTGGGTAAATGATGAATTGGAACAATTCTGACAAGCAGCTACATAATATATAATTTATGATAATTATGTGAAAGATTTCCCAGAAGTCTCCATATTACTCTGATTCACACACACATACAAACACAGAGTGTGTTTTAGTTAATTCACATATACACACACAAGGCTTCATGATTAAATATATATATATACACACACGTGTGTGTGTGTATATATATATAATATATATACATATATGTGTGTCTTTATCTTTATTTAACTACTCTGCTCTCTTTAAAAAAAATAAGAGGGGCGCCTGGGTGGCTCAGTGGGTTAAAGCTTCTGCCTTTGGCTAGGGTCATGATCCCGGGGTCCTGGGATTGAACCCCGCATTGGGCTCCCTGCTTGGCTGGGAGCCTGCTTCTTCCTCTCTCTCTCTGCCTGCCTCTCTGCCTACTTGTGATCTCTGTCTGTCAAATAAATAGATAAAATCTTAAAAAAAAAAAAAAGAACACTGATAAATAGGGCTCAGCTATTTTTTTTTTAATTTTATTTATTTATTTGTCAGAGAGAGAGCACAAGTAGGCAGAGTGGCAGGCAGAGGCAGAGAGACAAGCAGGCTCCCTGCTGGACAAGAAGCCCAATGTGGAACTCGATCCCAGGACTCTGGGATCATGACCTGAGCTGAAGGCAGCGGCTTAACTGACTGAGCCACCCAGGCATCCCAGGGCTGAGCTATTTAAAATGAACAATTTACTAAGAATTTTTATTTGTTTTGGGGGCACCTAGATGGCTCAGTTGGTTGGGCGGCAGACTCTTGATTTTGTCTCAGGTCATGATCTTGGAATCCTGGAATCGAGTCCTGTGAGCCCTGCTTGGGCTCTGCCATTGGTGGGGAGTCTACTTGAGGAATATTTTTCTCCCTCTGCCTCTTCCCCCACTCATGAGCATGCCTGTGCGTGCGTCTGTGGGTGTGTGAAAGAATTTTATTTGGGGGCGCCTGGGTGGCTCAGTGGGTCAAAGCCTCTGCTTTCGGCTCAGGTCATGATTCCAGGATCCTGGGATCGAGCCCCGCATCGGGCTCTCTGCTGAGCAGGGAGCCTACTTCCCTTCCTCTTCCTCTGCCTGCCTCTCTGCTTAATTGTGATCTCTGTCTGTAAAATAAATAAATAAAAAAAATCTTTTTTTAAAAAAGAATTTTATTTGTATCAATTCTTTTAAAACATCTTTAATCAATAATCTTCATTATTAGTTATGTTTTGCTTCAACATAAATCTAGGTCATAGGGAAGTTTTATGGCTTGTAAAGTATATTTCAAGCATAAAAGGGCACGAAAATAAGGGTCATTTTGCCTAGGGCAAAAATTAACCTTTATTTTGAACAAGGTGTCCATCTTTTATATTTTAAGATTTTATTTATTTGAGAGAGAGAGAGAGGAAAAGCACAAGGAGGGAGAGGGGATGTGAGAGAGGGAGAAGCAGGTTCCTCACTGAGCACAGAGTCTGAGGTATGGGCTCCATTCCAGGACCCTGAGATCATGAAATGAGCCGAAATCAAAAGCCAGCCACTAACTGACTGAGCCACTTAGGTGCCCTGAAGAAGATGCTCCATCTGAATGAAGAAAAAGTGTCTCCATTCCTTTCATCAATTTGCCTAGGAGTATTTAGTTTCAAGTTTAAAATTACTTCTTTATGTTGTGTGTGTGTGTGTGTTTGTGCATAGAATATGTATACATGGGTAAATCTCTGTGTGGATATTATGAAACAAATTAAGTGGCATTTACAACATAAGTTGAATGGGATAAACACACAGTGTATATACAAACACACACTCATACACTTTTTTAAATCATCTTATAAATACACACTCATATTTATATTCTTATTTAGTTATGTTTGGTGTTTCCAAGTAGGTATCTCATTAGAACATAATGTCCTTCTATCTGTTAGTGTCCTAAATTTGAAGCAAACCAGAAGAAAAAAAAGTAGAAATGGAGTACAGTAAGAGGAAGGGGAGTCATCATACTGGAATATTGGGAGGGCTGAAGAAACATGCTTGACACTAGGTTTCTAGAAATCGTG
This sequence comes from Lontra canadensis, assembly GCF_010015895.1. Taxonomy (NCBI): domain Eukaryota; kingdom Metazoa; phylum Chordata; class Mammalia; order Carnivora; family Mustelidae; genus Lontra; species Lontra canadensis. Next base: position 10,782,025 of record NW_022631036.1, read on the forward strand.
CCTTAATCTATTTTGAATAATTGGCACGAGGTACAACACCTTTGCCACTGTGAATGCAGCAGCCAGGAAGTGCCTATATTCCTGCCATGAACATAATCTTCAGCAGCTGCTGTTGCCGGGAGCAACAAAGCCACCGCGCATCATGAATGCAATCTCGCAACCATTCATAGTTACAGAATTCTGTTTCCACCTTCCTTCAGCACCATTTTTTAAAGATTTTATTTATTTGAGAGAGAGACAGAGAGAAAGAAAAAGAGAGAGAGCATGAGCAGGGGAGGGGCAGAGGGAGAAGGAAAAGCTGGCTCCCCGCTGATCAGGAAGCCCGATGATGCAGGGCTGGATCCCAGGACTCTGGGATCATGACTGAGCCAAAGGTAGATACTTCTGACTGAGTCACCCAGGTGCCCTGTTTCAGCACCATTTTTGCTTTTTCATATCTACAGTCTCCATCACCTGCTAGTGCCCATACCGTAAAGAAGCATGAGGAAACAAATACTCTAATTTCTACATTGGGGAGAGAAGATGGAAATATTCCCAAACTATAGAAAGTGTTCAATAAGTACTGGACAATAAGGCAAATGAATGATACTGGTTTGCTCTGTTGATAATCACTGGGAGATGAGTACCTACCCATTGCAGGTTGCAAAATTATTCAGCTCCCTGTTACGTGATAGCAAAATACTTGGTCAAGGATCACCTGCTCAGTTCATGGGGGTGCCGATCATATACTCAGTGACACCACAATTTAGAGGAAGTAGTATAAAAACAACAAGAAACCGAGCAAAAATTGACTGTGTTACTAGGCTTTCGATAATTTTGTGCAGCTGTCAGTAAAGTCTGAGAAGAGATGAATGAACTGAAACCAGAATTAACCTGACTTCCAGAGAAGATGGCAGGGAATAAAATCAGCTTTGTTAAGAGAGGCACTTTCTTCTTAATAGCCTGATATCAAACTTTTCTGAGAGTGCCCTAGCAGAGAGCTTCTAGGTTGAAAAAAACCACACACCTCTGTACTTATTGATTCTATTAGAAGTTGAAAATGTCAAGCAGCAGCGTTAAAGTATATACACTGGAACCCCAGAATTTTTTTTTTTAAGATTTTTTTTGACAGACAGATATCACAAGTAGGCAGAGAGAGGAAGGGAAGTAGGCTCCCTGCTTCACAGAGAGCCCAATGCAGGGCTCGATCCTAGGACCATGGGACCATGACCTGAGCCAATGGCAGAGGCTTTAACCCACTGAGCCACCCAGGTGCCCCAAGGAACCCCACACTTTTTAAAGCACCATCCGCTAAGGTTGTTCTTCCAAATGAAATGATGGAAAGAAACCACAAAACTATTGTTTATAGTGGAAAAATGGAATGGTGAGGTCAAGGCAGTAACCAGTAAACTACAGGGTAACAGACAGGCAGAACATAGAGCCCAGGAAATGAAATATTATGATCTTCAGACTTAGATACTGTGTTGTTGTATGATCCTGTGTTTAGAGACTGGAAGCTAATTGGCTATCTTTACAAGTTTTGAGGGAACTCTTGCCAATATGAAACCTCAAATATAGCCTACAACAACCTCTAATTACTCAATCCCTACAGCAATTTATAAGACCCCAAATTCCACCAACTTAAAATTAGCTGTTAAATCTATTTAGCCTGAAGAAAAATATCCTTCCCCATGGGCTCTGCTCAGAAGTGATAATGAGGTATAATAAAGCATAGTAAGATTCTTCCAAAAACAAAACCAGGACTTTCATATTGATTAAAAGAGCAAGGTTTCCTCACAGATGAATGATTACTTCAGGGTCTCCCCTTGGCTCTTTGGGGAAAAAAAAAACGTGCTTGTTTCCTCTTCCTTTGGTACCACTGTATATTATGTGAGTGAGCTGAAGACAAATTGCATTTCAGGTAGCAGGTTACCAGATCATAAGAAACAACATCTTCATATGATGGAGAGATTCAGTTTTAAGGCAGGTACAGTAACTGAATGATAGAATCAAGGAAATGGCATGTTGTGTGTACAGGGGAAAAATTAATATAGTCAATGCATAGGTATAGGGGTTGACTTTGGCCTTCACTATTGGTTGGTTGGGTAAACACCTAAATACAATTCCTCTACCAGCTGCCAACCAGCAAAAGATGTCCATATAAGAGAGTTTAGGACAGTATGAAGCAGTTGGGAGTCCTTGGGAAAAGAGTCTATTTTTAATTTTTTATTTAAAAATTTTTTAATGAAATCCATTTCTTTCCATTTCTCCTGCATGGAATGCAGTTAGGAGTCTTAAGGTCCAGTTGCCATCTTAAATACATGAAATGAAAACTATGAACATCAAAGTTAACATGTTAAGAAAGGCATAGGGGAAAGGAATAATTTGATTTTAAATAAATAAAACTTTGTTACTCTCAGCCATTGATAGGTTGTTATTGTTGTTGTTGTTGTTGTTGTTGTTGAAGTTGTAGTCAAATACATTTTTTGTTTTATTTTTTTTTAGTTTTTATTTTTTCATTTCATTTCATTTTATTTTTTTCATCATAAGTGTTTCTTTAATCTCCATCCCCTATCTCCCCCATCCCCTCACCCACTTCCCTGGTAGCCATCATTTTGTTAAGAGCCTGTTTCTTGTTTTGTCTTATCCTCTCTCTTATTTTCCTTTGCTCTTTTGTTTTGTTTCTTGAATTCTACATATGAATGAGATCACAATGATATTTGTCTTTCTCTGACTTATTTCACTTAGGATTACACTCTCTAGTTCTATCTATGTTGTTACAAATGGCAAGATTTCATTCTTTTTTATAATAATATTCCATTGTATACATACACCACTTTTTCTTTATCCATTCATCTATGGATGGACAAGGGCTGCTTCCATAGTTTGGCTATTGTTAAGTAATGCTGCAATAAACACAGGGGTGCATGTATCTCTTTGAATCAATGTTTTTGTATTTCAGGGGTAAATACCCAGTAGTGCAATTCTCAGATCATAGAGTAGCTCTACTTTTAATTTTTTGAGGAAACTTCATACTGTTCCCCACAGTGGCTGTACCAGTTTTCATTCCCTCGAAGACATATTTAGTTTCCTCAGATAATATGTCAATTATTTGACTACTTGTGGAATATGTAGATAAAATATAAGAATACTCAATAGGATTTGTGAAAATAGAAATCATCTCAATTGGTATAAAATTATCACAAAGCAAAGCAAATTAGAGTGTCACAAATAGTTTGAAAATCAAGGATATCATCTACTCTGTTTTGAATTTATGCTCAAAGAAAATACACAAAATAATAGCTATAATTTCAATGGTTTTGAAATGGTAAGGTCTCTTAGAATCACCTGTACTTTCTTTTTAAATAGTTATTAAACATATAGGGAAGCAAATGAACCCAGGAATACACATTTTACGAAGGACTACAGGTGATTTTAATGTGTATTGTTCATGGACCTCACTTTCTATTACTCCCGCGCTTTAAAGAGGAATAATATATTAGTTGAAGGACAATTTGGGGGTCAGACTATCTGAGCCTGAATCCTGGGAGTATTTCTTATGAGGTGTATTGTCAGGATTTAATCATAAAAATTTCTGTGCCTCAAATTATCATATATAAAATGCAACAAAGCTAGATCCTGTCCCATAAGACTGTTATAAAAATTAAATATAAGGAACACACAAGAGTCCCCGGCATAGAGTAAACATTATGCAAATATCAACTATAATTATAAAGCAGTCAGATCTATAATTAATTGAAGATAGATAAGAGTTGACTAGGTAGATCTGGTTTATAGAAAGAAATTTGTGTTTTTAAGAGACCAGGAAGAAATTTTCAGAGCACTAGACACAATAATTAGCCTGATTAGCAGTACTATAGGCTAGCTATTGTGAATAATGAAAAATAGGGAAAATCTAGCAATTTTGATGTAAGCAACCTTGATGTAAAATTCAGAGATAATTTAGAATACATGTTTAACCATGATATTAACGAGAGGACTTAATTTTAAATTGTTTGGAGTTTTAATGATTTCATGAGAAAGGATATTTTAAGTACTCACTATAGTGAAAATTTAAATTACCTAAAAGCAAAACAGTGCAAGGGCTCTTCAAGTTATCAGAATGGTGTCATTCATATTAAATTGTCTGAGTACCTTCAGGCTTGGAGCAAAGAATATATAGGTTAGAACGAAGAAGTAGGAGAGACCTAAAATTTCTTACTTGATGAATTTGGCTTTGCTCCTTTTTGACTTTGACCCATATTAAAGCCTGATCTTTTTTTCCTGGGTATTTTCATGGGGTCTTTTGAGTCACTTTCTCATCCTTTTAAGATTGTCTGTGAGGACTTCACATGTGCAAGGTTTTTTATGCTTGTTAGTTTGTTTTGGTTTGGGGAGGACATTTTCATAAATCCTTTGTCCTGACAGACCCCAGAACGCAGGTTTTCACAAACTCAAACCTTCTTACTCAGTTGTAATAGCTCATTTTAGGCAACCTCTCACCATTGTGAGCAACAGTGATGTATCAAACAAGTAACAGAATGCAAAAAGAGATGAAATATAAGCATGATTTAGAGAAGAAGACACATATGGAAAAATATCAACAAAGATCAAATATGTATGTTTACTATTTTTGAAGGAAGAAAAAAGAAACAAAATATATTTATTATCTGTTAGAAAAACATCACACACACACACACACACACACACACACACACAGAGAGAGAGAGAGAGAGAGAGAGAGACCAGAACATCTGAAACTGAAAAGATACACTGTGGAAAAAATTTTTTAAAAAAGTGACAAAGAAAGAGTTGAAAAGATTGAATTTAGCCTTGATGAAATTATTAAATTCAAGGAAAGGAAAAATCTTAAAATTTATCTAAAAATATAACAGGTTATTCTCCAAAGAAATAAAGCTTGCTTCAGACTTCTCCCTTGAGATTAGATGCCCACAGACATTACAAGATCTAAGGAATGTTACAGGAAAGCCTATGAAACTTTTAATCTTTACTCAGTCAGGTTAGTGTTCAGCAGTAAAGGTAAAAAAAGGGAGTTTGAAAAATGAGAAAAAAAATAATTGAAGCCTTTCTGAAAATCTACTTGGATATTTAATTCTTCTCTACTCACAAATGTGGAATCAATAGTATATTTAAAAACAGGAATAGTAAGCATGAGCCACATTAGGAAAGGATTCACATAATTTGTTCTTTCTGTCTTTTCCCTCCCCTCCTCCACCTCATCATCCCCTTCCCCCTCCTCCTCTCACTCTCACTCCTGCTCCTCCTTCTTCTCTCCACAAGTCTACGTTTGCCTTCTAAGAGTGATTGAGGGTGGAAAAACAAGATAATGGCACTTGAGGAAAGTGCTGAAAGGAAAGCCTCCAGGGGAGCATAAGGTGACTAGAAATACAAAAATGCTTATGGTAAACCCTGAAGGAAATAGGGCGAAGAGCTAACATTTGACAGCACTGCCCAGCGGGCTGTGGGAGTTTATTTTCTTTTCCCCTAACCTTGTCACAGGATGTTACCATTCTGTTTTGTTTGCCTCTCCCTATCTGCTTTCTCCTCCTCTGCTGTGTCCCTAGAGGCTAAGCCTCTTGCAGGTATCACCCAGATCCTCTCTCTTGCTGGCTTTGGTTGGATTAGGCAGGAGGGAAACACAAGCAGAGATCAAGCAGGATGTTCCTTTCCCACTCCCTGCTTCAGTGCCTCTTGTCATTATCTTCACTGTTGCCCTCAAGATCACAGCTCCAGACAAATAACCCCCATTCCCCTCCTCCCCAACCTACCTAAGCTACAGCTCTCACCTGGCACTCAAGATAAATGGTCTTCCCTTGACCCTTCAGCTGTGAAAGTAAGAGTTTCCTGTTGTTGCTGGTCTCTGGGTACATTAGCATCCCTTGTTTGTTCTTTAATCATTGTGTCTAAGTAGTCCCTTTATTAAAAAATCATTTCATTTGAGCTAAGATGAGATATCACCTTACACCAGTCAGACCAGCTAAAATTAACAACACAAGAAACAACCGGTGTTGGTGAGGATGTGGAGAAAGGGGACCCCTCCTACACTGTTGGTGGGAATGCAAACCGGTGTGGCAACTCTGGAAATTAGTATGGAGGTTCCTCAAAACGTTAAAAATAGAACTATCTTATGATAGAACAATCACAGTACTAGGTATTTATCCAAAGGATACAAAAATACTGATTCAAAGAGACACATGCACCCTGATGCTATAAGCAGCATTATCAACAATAACCAAATTAAGGAAAGAGCCCAAATGTCTATCAACAGCTGAATGAATAAGGAAGAGCCATCCAAAAGAATGAAGTCCTGCCACTTGCAGTGACATGGATAGAGTAGCATGCTAAACAAAATAAGTCAGTCAGAGAAAGACAAATACTATATGATTTCACTCATAGGCAGAATTTAAGAAAAAACAACAACAACAACAAATGATCATAGGGGAAAAAATAGGAAACCATAAAACAGGTCCTTAACTATAGAGAACAAACCGATGATAAGCAGAAGGGAGGTAGGTAGGAAGATGGGTTAAAGGTGATAAGAATTAAGGAGGGCACTTGTGATGAGCAACGGATGTTGTATGTAAGCACTGAATCACTGAATTCTGCACCTGAAACTAATGTTACACTGTATGTTAACTAATTGTAATTTAAATAACAACTTTAAAAAAATCAGTTCACTTGAATCAATGGGGTTAAATTATTTTTCTTGCCAGGACACCTGACTGACATATTGTTTTTTGTGACTGGTGACATTTCTTAACAAAATTAATTAATTTGAATATTTAATAGACCACACTGAAGACCTAGCTGGCTGTTGTTCATGAATCTGTAGTGATTTCGTATTGCATACATGATTTCAGAGTGGTTTCTCTCATTAATACAATATGTAAATGTTCTAAACTGGAAATCCATAGGGAAATTAGCTAATTTCTACTTAAGAGCTCAAATGGTTCTACTGTTTAATTTTTACCAAAATAAATATACAGTACTATTGTCTTGTGTTCTGGAATCAGGAGATCCAAATGCAACAAAGTATCAGTGACTGGTATTATTTACTTTTAGAAGCTAGGAAGAAATATTTAATATTTAAAACCAGAAAGAAATTTCACTGGAAAAAATGACAAGCAATTTTTATTAGGTTATTAAAATTTCACAGGCAAGGATTATCCCTATTGGGAAACACTCAGGTCCAATTTTAAGTTCAATAAAATCTTTATAGGCCCTGTCCATCAATAACATTATGTAGAATAAATCAATTTAAACAACATTTAAGGGCAGATTCAGAAAAGATACAAAAGCACCTGGGGGTGCATCAGAACTGTTAATATAGCAAGTGAAGAGATGATTAAAAGGAGCTGCCACCCCTGTTGCTACAGTGGGAATTTATGGGATATTTGGTGCATAATCTCTTCAGGACAGTTTCAGCAAAATGGGCACCTCTTTCCCCACTGTTGACTAAATCCTTGTGCTGGCATCAACAGAAAAAATTATAATTCTCAAACTCGGCACTACTATTTTTCTTCCCTCACTCCTCTCCAATCAAAGAAAAAAAGTTAGATAAAAGAGATATAAATTAGCCTAGTTTTGATGGATCTATTTTGAGCTATACCATTTTCAATTGTTTTTTATTTCTTATTCCATTTCATGAAAGAACCAGTATGTTCTTCGTTCATAATTTTTATAATTTGGAATTTTGTCTGATTTCAGGTGAAATCCAATAAAAAGTGTGCAGTAAGGGTTTTAAATTGTCAAGATGGATCAAGAGTTTTTTATATTTCTTCAGAAATCGCTCTGAAAAAAGGTTTTAAAGAGTATTAAAGTACAATTTGGGTTAGGAATTTTTTTAAAAGATTTTATTTATTTATTTGAGAGAGAAAGAGAGAAAGAGAAAAAGAGAGAGCAGAAGGAGGAGGGAAAGAATCTAAAGCAGACTCTGCACTGAGCTTGGAGATAAATGTGGGGCTCAGTCTTAGGACCCTGAGATCATGACCAGAGCCAAAACCAAGAGTTGGGCACTCAAAGCCACCCATGCACCCTTAATTATGATTTTTTAAACTGACATTTCATTTTCCCTAGTATTCCAAACCAATTGGAATTAACTTTATACTAAACTTATAATTATTTTTTAAACAAATCAGTTTATTGAAGAAAAAAATTGTTTACATAAGGGCCAACCATTTCAATACATGCAACTCACTAATGAAAAATATGGTTTATATCTTATGCTAAAGCTGATTTGCAGTTACACCAACATATATTCTAGAATAGAAATTTCATTAATGCCTTGCTAAACAATTTCTACATAGAATTTCATGTCTGTAGTGTGTGTTATTCTAATGAGAATTGACATAAAGCTCAGGAAATCGCATTTTAGCATTCATCATGGTTGTTGTCCCACCACAGTTTGATTTACTTTGTAATTATTCTTTAACTGAGATGAATACATGATGAAACTATGAGGGAATTACTAAATACCCGAAGGTATGCTTTTTTTTTTTTTTTAAAGAAATTGCGGTATGGAAACAACAAAGCTGAAATTCAAAGGACTTTTATTTATTACGGTAAACCCTCTCCTTTTTGATGAAACATGCTTTGGAATAGAATTATAACTATGATGTGAGGAAAAATTTACTATAAATAAGCTTGCAAATGTATGTATCTTTGTGGAAACCATAGAGTTTATTGTAGAGAGCTAAGACCTGATTGCAGAGAAAGCCAGTACTTTATATAGGTATATGGGTTTGATATGACATATTATTTCTAAACTAGTCATACTTAAAATTGGATGTTTATTATTGGCAAGATAGGCTAGAATAAGATTAAAAATATTAGCTCAAACAGCAGACATTATTTGCTATTGTGATTTAAGTATTCAGAAGGTAATTTCAATATATGTGAAATATAAAGCGCATATGGGTATTTCTACTATAGGATGATACTTATTTTCCTTTTTAACTCTTTCATATGCCAGCTTCAAATGAAATAATAGCTTGGTAATGGCTTAGACTATTTTATTTTTCAAATGTTATATATACAATTGTCTTATTCAATTCTTTAGAAATGATAATTTTGATTGTTTAAATTATGTGAAAACCACATCAGAAATACCAACTTTAACAGAATCATGGTCCCACTGAAAATAATTGAAATCTTTAAAAGCTGTTAAAAAGAAAACCACAGGCCACAAATAAAGTTATTTATGTTAGGACTCCACATCAGTGAACCAAAATTCAGTACCTAGCCTGATGATAGCTCTAACCCCCATCCCAGTGTAACCTTTAATGAGTCAACACAGAATTTCCTGATCAGTACTGAGAAATTTACTGATAGACTGCTTTTCTTCCCCTTAGGAAGGGGTCTTTGCCTCAAATAGGGCATTCCTTGCTAATAATAACCCCCTCCCACATCCCCCCACACACTGCCTTTAAAAACCTTTCCTTTCCTACAGATACATCTCCTTCCTATTTACTAGATGGGATGTATCCTGACTCATGAATTGTTTGGGAAAGCCAATTTGATCTTTTAAATTACTCAGTTCAATTTCTGTTTAATAAAACAAAGATTGGAAAATAAAGTCACACTGCTTTAATAACACAAAACCAGTATGAAAATAAAATTTTTAAAAGAAAAATCAGTTTAAAATTGTTTTTCTATATTATTTGAATCTAATTCCTTTGTCTACTTAAACACATTTTATCTTTTTTATGCTCAGGACACCAACGTATACAAATAACAAATGAACACTGGGCATGTGAACGTTTTTGAAAATTGCTGGCAAAATCCTTCCAGAACCATAATGATATAAAAGCCACAATCCCTTTTGGGATGTGGTGTTTTAGAATACATTATATACATGTGAGGAAAGACAGCTGATTTTTATATTAAAAAATCAGTTGAATTTTGGAAGAACTAACTCAATTTTTTTCTCTTTGGAATTTGTTCTTTAATTGACTTCTCTGACTTCCTCCCACGAATACTGTCTTTAAAAGCAAATGACCACTCTTATAAATGAGTATAACATCTCATACACTATTTTTTTCTTTCCTAAAGTACGCAGTAGATGGGAGAGAGCAGTGTCAACATCAATTGAGACTTGCTAAAATTGCAAATTTTCAGGCCCCTTGTTGGACAACTGAATCAGGATTTCTAAGGAGAGGGCCCAGAAATCTGTGTTTTAACATCTCCGGGTGACTGAGAAGCACCTTCCCAACTATGCTTAAGCCAAGTCAAGAGTTTCAATTTAGCAGTACTGCCAAGGGTGACTAATTTATGCACTCTTAAAAATTCTTTCCCAAAGGAAGATGAGATGTACTGGATACCTTTTTAAAAGGAGTGACTCAGCCATTGTGATTATTGTCATATCCACTGTGTATACAGAAGGCCTCGATACAGAACTTTACAGTTTATCTCAGCCTTATCAATAATACTCTGATAAAAGCTTCAACCAAAAACTATTTTAACTTGATTTCCTACCTTTCATATTATTAACTCACATGACAGCTGAAATATAATGTTAAGTATAATTCAAAATTTTATTACACTTCATAAAGGTGCTTATGTTCCATATATCTAGTTAGCACTTCCATAGTAGTTGACTTATACACACATATTATATTTGATATACATCCCCTCTGAAATTCCACTGTCAGGAATTAATTATGTAAAATTAATAGACAATATATTCGGGACCTACTTAATCAAAATTGAACTTTACTAGTTATGAGAGAAAATGGAGTGATAAAATTTGAATGAATACCATTCATAAGGGTTCGTTAAGCTAATTCATAGAAAACCTACCTTTGGAAATTTATTCTCAATGAAAAATAACATAAAATATCTATAGATTTGTAATACAGGTGGAGATGACATTTATATTACAGTCATCAAGTGGAGTATAACTTTCAGAGGTTCAGGTTCCAACGTTTATGAAGAAAGCTAGGTATTTAATTCTTACATTTTTATTAATATAATTACAAAAGCCTACAGACTTTATCAAACTTGTTTGTAGGCATCAATACTCCAAGAGCATCAAGTTAATCCCACACAGTTGAGAAATAATACTACCTGGATTCAGGTCCAAAGGCTCATGACAATATTAAGTTGAAATGGATAGAATGAGAGATTATAATAGTATTGATTAGTCAGTTACATAGGTGCTTAAAAAACAGTGTCACTCTTTACTTCTGTGGTCTTCCTCCCCTCAAATGCATAACCCAATCTGACCATAAGAAAAACCCAAGCCAACTCTTATATAGGCACATTTTACAAATATCTAGCCAGTACTCATCAAAACTCTAAAAGTCACTCAAACAAGGAAAGTCAGAGAAACGGTCATGGCCAACTGTCAGAAGCAGATATTTGATAAGTAGATATAATATGGGAAATTTCTATTTCAGAAATAGAGGAGATTAAATTAAAGAAATCCAAATATAATATGCAGTTTGGTTAATAATAATATACTGTTAGGGCCAATTAAATGTTAAAACCTGTTTAACTATTAGGGCCTGCTTAGCCAGAGCAACTCCATATTGCCTAGGTAGCCATATTGTTGTTTACATCCACAGACTTCATTCCGGGAATAAACGCCCCAGTAGTTCCTGGTATGGTTCCGGGTATCGATTCCAGGAGAAAATGCCTTAACAATAGAAGCCATGTACCTTGGGTCTGTGGTTATGCCCTATAAAACCAGCCTGTGAGATCGGGAGGGGGTTGCTCTCTTTGGAGGCGGCCCTGCCTGGTCAGTCTGACTTCTAATGCTTGGCATAGAATAAAGCTTCACATAACTTTCACTTTGTCTCAGTCTCGTTCCTTTGATAATGGACCCCAACATATACCAATATTGGTTTAGTAAATATAAGTAATGTGCTATATTGGGGCACCTGGGTGGCTCAGTGGGTTAAGCCTCTGCCTTTGGCTCAGGTCATGATCTCAGAGTCTGGGATCGAGCCCTACATGGGGCCCTCTGCTCAGCGGGAAGCCGGCTTCCCCCCACCTCTCTCTGCCTGCCTCTCTGCCTACTTGTGATCTCTGTCAAACACATAAATAAAATCTTTAAAAAAAAAAAAAAGAAATGTGTTATATTAATAATATGGCAGAGTGGGTGTGTGATGTATGGGAACTCTTTCAACTACTCAGTTATTTTTTCTAAAACTAAAACTAGTCTTATATAAAAGTTTATTTTAAAATAGAGCGGCATTATGAAATATTATGTTTGGTATAAAATAGTAAATGTTAAATACTAAATTCTGAGTATAAGACAAGTTTCCTCTTTGCAAAACGTTTGGGAGTTATAAGGCAGTTCTTTTTTCTTACCTCTATTTTGATCATTTTACAGACTACTGCAGGGCACTTATTTTGATGAGACAATCAATTAAAAACAAACCTAAAATACTCTAGCATATAATTTTGTTTTATTTAACCTTGTGGCATTTTCTTCTGTTATTGTTTTTGTTTTTTTTTATTAACTTATTATAAGGAACAGAATGTTGGAGCTCCTGAGTGGCTCAGTGGGCTAAGCCTCTGCCTTCGGCTCAGGTCATGATCTCAGGGTCCTGGGATGGAGCCCCACATTGGGCTCTCAGCTCAGCAGGGGGCCTACTCCCCCGCCCCACGCCTGCCTCTCTATCTACTTGTGATCTCTCTCTCTGCCAAATAAATAAATAAAATCTTAAAAAAAAAAAAAAGGAACAGAATGTCAAGAACAAAGGAAGAGGTAAAGAATTGCCAAAGGTCATGTCATATATCAACATAACCAAGTAAATAATAGAGTTTAATAGTTGATAATCCACTATTCTATCTGTATTACTTTTGTTCACTGATAAATTAATTTTCATTTTACAGTTGATTCACAACTCCTGAAGTGATTCAACCCTTAGGTATAGTGCTTCTAGCACCAATAAACTGGTTTGGGAAGGGGAAAGTCATTTTTATTTGAAAGGGAATGAAATATATTTGCAAACACAGATGTGCTAAGTAGATATTAAGGGTTGAGGGAACCATATATGTGTGTGTTTAAATTTAATGACTCCATAGTCTTGTTATTTGTTCAGTAAGGCATGTCAAGGAACACATAATTATACAGATATATTTCTGAAAGTTGTATTTTGTAGTCAGAACTTTGAAATCAACATATTCCTAAAATTGCAATTTTCCTATACATTTTCACTGTTTTTGTTTTCTCTTTGAGGGAAGTCCCATTTTGTTGTTTTACATCTTTGAAATTCTGAGCAGAAACACCAGCATAATGAAAAGAAGGAAATCATACATGAAAAAGTTTATAGCTGCTGGCATTGTTGAAGTGTTCCATTATAACTAGCCTGCAAATTTCTACTGCTAAATTTATGGATGCTTTCTCATACTAGAATGAAATTATTGAAAACTATTCAGCTGCTAGCAAGTTGTAAAGGAAAGACAAAGGATCAAGAGTCACAATACCTGGATTCTATTCCAAATTTTACAACCTTAGTTACTGGACCTCTCTGGACATTAGTAAACTGACATGTAAAATAAAAGGGCAGGGAAAGCAATCTCTAAATAACAAACGTTATTTTCAGCTTAAAGAGCATTGCATGAAAATATGTTAACCTCAGGGACAAAAGACATCCTATGAGTTTCCAAAACAGATAAATACTTTTCATAATTTAGATCACCTAATAAATAAAGGAAGTACAACGAATGTTTAGTTCTGAGGGCCTTGCCTTTGGGCTTTGGAAGAACTTATCTAATTACAGACAAGATAGCATCTGTCGCACAGATTTGAAAATATGCTGAGGCTGATCACAACTCATTCCAAGTAAAACCGATTTTAAATGGAAAAAAAATTGAAAGGAAAAGGAAATGAATTGATCTCAGATATAGTAGCCAGCCTCCAAGATGGTCCCCAGGGATTTTCACATCATGGAATCCACCCCTTTATCCACTCCCCTTTCACATTAAGTAGGGCTATGTAATCAATAGTATATTGCAGAAGTGATACTGCATGACTTCTGAGGCTATGTTGTAAAAGATATTACGGCCTCTGCCTTGCTTTGTCTCATGAATCACTTACCCAGCAGCCACATCATTATGGCATTCAGGCAGCCCTCTGGAAAGGAACTCAGACCTCTCAATAAGAATCCCTTGGAAGTAGATCTTCCAGCCACAGTCAAGCTTTTAGATTACTGTAATCTCAGCAGCCATCTTGATGTAACTTCATGGGAGACCTAAGGCCAGAACCGTCCAACCAAACCATTTCAGAATTCCTTGCTCACAGAAACTATAAAATAATAAACATTTATTATTATTTATGCTGCTATGCTTCCCACAGAAACTTAGAAACTTTAAAATGATGAATATCTAATGTTTCATGCTACTATGTTTTGGATAATTTGTTTCACAGCAATGGATAACTAATACATCGGTTATAGGTATTACCAAGTTTGCATTTCCTCAAATATTTGAGGAAGCATGTAAGGACTCTAAGGGGAAACAGAATTACCACAGCCTCTTTGATTACTTCAGTCTGTATAAAGTGAAATTAGGATAATGTAAGCCAGAATTATTTGAATTTTGCAAAATGAAATTTTGGGACAATAAATATCTATCAATTTACCTCAATTTTTTACTTATTTTATACTCTATATAACTGCTCGTTTAATTACTCTGTTATCTGTGGCTACTATCTTGATATATTTAATACTAGTGCTTCAGCAAACACTATTTCTCATTGGGATTTAACCACTATGGAACCAAGGACATATTCCCTCTGGTTCACTGCTTTATCTCAAACAACAAGTTCAGTATCAGGCATATATATTTACAGTTAATAAATATTTATTAAATAAATAAATGATTGGAAAGTAAAATCATCATGTTGTTATTAAAAAGAAGAAAAAGTTTTAATAAATAAAACCTTCAGAATATTTTCTCTAGATGCTTCTGATTCCAGAGAAAGAATGAGAAAAAAGAGTTTTAAAACTTAAATAATGGGGACACCTGGGTGGTTCAGTTGATTAAGTGTCTGTCTTTGTCTCCCAGGTTCCTGGGATCAAGCCCCACACTTTAGGCTCCTTGCTCAGTGGGGAGCTTGCTTCTCTCTCTGCCTGTCACTCCCCCCTGCTTGTGCTCTCTCTCTCTCTGACAAATAAATAAATAAAATCTAAAAAAAAAAAAAAAAGACTTAAATGATGGATATCTAATAAATAGAGGTACTTTATTTGAAGACAATTCATTAGCTGCTGATACCTAAGCCTCCGTTTGCCTCGACTACAAATGGGGAAAATACTGATACTCTGATTTTCTAATACCACATATAACTCATAGGTGGAATTGCTCTATAGATAAAGGTAGCCAAGTGAGCAAGAAAATTGGTAGTGATTTTATGATATATAAGGAAAGGTTCAGTTAAATTTATACCTTAGCTACATACTTTGGTTCAAGGAGAGTCCAAAGTACATACACAAGACAAAAGTTGCGAGTTTCTCCTGGTTGTTTCTTTTTCTTAAATTAGCCTCTTCTGGTGTTTCCAGAGTCTTCAATCCTTCCTTATTTTTAATTTGTAACTGAATAATATTTTGGTGATTTTTAAAAAATTGTTATATTCCTGATAAACTGTTTAATCCAGTTTACTTAGACATCTCTTACATCAAGGTCTTCATAGCTCAGATTTCTCAAGAGTCTGTGTGAACACAATTAAGAAAAAATTAGGTAGAAACACTCAGGTACAGTACTAGCTATGAAGGTACAAATGTATAATTTCCATTTTGTTGAGACAACGATAAATACAACTTTGCATAAAGTAAAATCCAATGTCTCACTCACCCACTTATAACAGAAGATAAGTACATAAAAAACATATATCCATAAAAATTACCTAAATAATTTTTTACGTTAAAACAACTTTTAAAATACAGTGTGCACTTCTTGCCACATTAAAACAATTCTAAGAAACGATGTAATCTAATTTTCAATGAACGACTCGATATAAGGGATTCTTGTAACTTTATTTCTTACATTTTATTAAGATAATACCATAGATGTCTTCTTGAATAGGTATTTTGTGTTAAGGTAATAACTCTCAAAAGATTCCTTAACCAAAAAACTCACAGACTACTGGGAGTTTTGTTTGTTTGGATTCTCTCATTGTGGTCACTTCTATTCTCCATCATAATTTACCCTCTAACAAGCCTGTTTTCATCACTCCCATTTTTCTTTCTCTTCTGAGTGTTCTGAGTATTGTGCATAATTTCTGCTATTAGTCCTTGTAGTTTATAAATGTTATAAAAGAGAAGATAATCAGTACTCTATATATACCTATATATGTATAAATAATATATTATATAATATAGATAATATATATTTTATATATACTACATAATATTATAATATTATGTTATATATGTGTGTGTGTACACATATATATAACTATATATATAACTATATATATATATATATATATATATATATATAGTGCCTAAAAAGATTGTATATGCTGCATTAGCTAGTTTGACTGGGGTTAAATGATTTTCCTTAATTTCAGAGTTTAAAACTAGCTTAGAAAAAAGAAAACTAGCTTAGAAAGACATGATTATTTAAAGCCTTAGAACCTGATAAGTAAAGAATAGCAAATCTGAAATAGATCAACATTATTCCATCCATCACTTAACAATACACACTGAGAATGTATTATGTGCCAAGCACCAGTAAGGCACTCGAAATATATGAAGAACCAAACCAGGAAAAGAACCATGCCCTCATGGAGATATATTTCTGTAAGGGTAAATAGAAAATAAATTATTTGAAGAAATATAAATGATATAAAGAGGGTAAAGAGTTCTGAATGTGCATGTCCTGTTATACGTAGCACTCAGCAAAGACTCAGATAATGAGACATTTGAGAAGAGACCTGAAAAACATGAAGTAGAATGTACATTATATGGAAGAAAAGTGTTAGAAGTACAAAGAATAATAACGGTAAAAATACTAAAATGGGAGCATGTTTGACATTTTCTAAGAACAGCAAAATAGCTAGAGCCAATGAAATAAAGAAAACAAGGGAGGAGTCTGGTGGAAAACATAGAGGGATGGTGGGACCAGAATTGACCATGGCAAAGACTTTGTCTTGTATTATAAGCTGAAGAGGAGGCCATCAGAGACATTAAGGAGTGACATAGTCTCTGTGACACTGTGTTAAAGGATTTCTCTATTCGGTTGAAAATGGATTTTAGGGTGCAAAAGCAGAGGCAAGGGGGCCTGCTAGAAGCTAGTGCAATAAAACAGGCAAGAAAAAGATGGTGATGCTATGCATGTGGTTTAAAAAAGAGCAACAGGGTTTAGGTTTTGAACATGTCAAGTTTGAAGTGCACATTTGAATAAATAGTAAGCAATTAAATATATATGTGTTCAACTGAAAAGAGTGATCCCAGGGGAAGATCTAAAATTTCTAGATGTGAAAAAATACAACTTATGTGTGGGCTGGAAGGTATTATCCAGGAGACAGGCAAGAATTCATAACGTAGGTGAAGAAAGAATTACCGACACCATGCCTTTGAGTAGAAGAAAGGGAATGAGATGTCATGAAAAAGGGGAGAAACTGATTTTCAATT
Organism: Lontra canadensis; assembly: GCF_010015895.1. NCBI lineage: Eukaryota > Metazoa > Chordata > Mammalia > Carnivora > Mustelidae > Lontra > Lontra canadensis. The sequence goes on from NW_022631036.1 coordinate 10,799,607, forward strand.
TTTTTTTTTTTAAAGATTTTGTTTATTTGACAGACAGACATCACAAGGAGGCAGAGAGGCAGGCAGAGAGAGTGGTGGAATCAGGCTCCCTGCCAAGAAGAGAGCCTGATAAGGGGCTTGATCCCATGACCCTGGGACCATGACCTGAGCATAAGGCAGAGGCTTTAACCCACTGAGCCATCCAGGCACCCTGGGAGAAACTGATTTTAGGACAAAGCAGAGAGGTTAGAGCCCTAGTAACAGAAAAAAAGGCCAGAATATGTGGGAGCAGAACCAAGTGGCAGGTATATATGGTGGCGAAGAAGAGGAAATATTCAAGTTACTTTTTTTTTAATTTTATTTTGTTTTTTCTTTCAGTGTTCCAAAATTCATTGTTTATGCACCACGTCCAGTGCTCCATGCAATATGTGCCCTCCATAATACCCACCACCAGGCTCATCCGACCCCCCACTCCCCTTCCCTCTAAAACCCTCAGTTTGTTTCTCAGAGCCCAGAGTCTCTCATGGTTTGTCTTCCCCTCCGATTTCCCCCAACTCCCTTCTCCTCTCCATCTCCCCATGTCCTCCATGTTATTCCTTATGCTCCACAAGTAAGTGAAACCATATGATAATTGACTCTCTCTGCTTGACTTATTTCACTCAGCATAATCTCTTCCAGTCCCGTCCATGTTGCTACAAAAGTTGGGGATTCATCCTTTCTGATGGAGGCATAATACTCCATTGTATATATGGACCACATTCAAGTTACTTTTGATTGTATCTAGTATTCACAGTAATATAAGGGGCTGGTTCATCCGTGGCTGGTGATGGGGAAAGGATTTTTCCATGTGAAGACAGAGAAGTTCCTATGAATGTGGGAGAATAAATTGGGAAATATACAGGCTTTTAAAGAAGCACTTAGAGGTAAATTGTACAGAATTCTTAGAAGGGGAGAGGGAATAAATACTTCTCTGTCTACTTTTACTCTCCTAACAGAGGTGGAAAAAACTACACTGATATTTCAGTGAAGTCTGCAACTGCAGTTTTGATGGAATGAGTATATTGAGTAGTTTCCAAGATAAATTACCATACAGAAGGTCCACACAGGTTTACTTGTCAGCTTATCTCTCCAAGGATCACTATTACCTTTCTAAGTTTTAGGACCTTGACAGATAGAAGTCTAGGCCAGAGAAACAAAAGGCTTCCTCCAGGAGACGAGGACAGTTTTGACAGGAAAAAATGTATTATCTTTTGGAGTAAAGGCAAAGAAAGATGGGGTTCAAAAATGTCAAGTAACCTATAAAACCTTTATGAAGTAAGATTTATTCTGTTGGTAATAGAATGTATTATCCCAAGCACACATCAACAAGCTTTATGAGAAGATTTTAGCTATAGGTCCTTAACTGTGATTTTGGACCTATTTCCTATGTGCTTGTCTAGTGTGAACAGAATATTGCAGACAAAACTTTGGTTAGTTAATTTTGGCCCTCCTACAGACAAACTTTTGTTAATTCCTGAAATCTCAAAGCCTTAAAGAAATTAAAGCTAACACTTAACACAATAATCTATAAAGTTATAACCTTGAGCATCTGATTGCATTTCAACTCTACATATATTTTCCTATTGCCTAAAATGAAATTTATTTCCATCATTGACAATTCCACTGAAATGCAGACTTGGACAGAGATGCATAATGATGAATCAATATCCCTTTATTAAAATACTGCAACAAAAGTAAGAAGCTTAAAATTAATAGCTGTATGTTGGTTTAAGATTACCTTAATATTTCAATCTTCCCTGTCATCCATTTTGAATATTAAGATAGGTTTAATAAGGGAAAGCGTGGATTCTAAATTGTCCCTAAGCATATATAAGAATAATCAAATGATGTCCATTTGACATTTATTTTCACATTTCTGTGACATTAACTAATAATGGGACAGAAATATTTTTCTCCTTTATATCTATTTTTGTGATGAACATATTCTTTTATATATGAAGATAATACTAATAATACACAAGACATATTATTTAAATGTTATTTAATAATAGCAAAATCTAGTTATCATTCATGTGCATTTTGTCATGACAGTTTCTTTCTAAATTTGCAGAGACTGATGAGATTCACCAGTACATACACTCCATTATGGTGAAACAGAGTGAAGCTAAAGGTTCTCAAGAGTAAATTAACCTTTGAGGTGCCTGGGTGGCTCAGCTGTTAAGTGTCTGCCTTCAGCTCAGGTTATGATCCCAGGGTTCTGGGATCAAGCTCCACATCAGGCTCCCTACATGGCGGGAAGCCTGCTTCTCCCTCTCCCACTCCCTCTGCTTGTGTTCCTATTCTCACTATCTCTCTTTGACAAATAAATAAATAAAATCTTAAAAAAAAAAAAAAGGAGTATATTAACCTTTGAACTAGACTCATTAACAGTTAAACCAATGTTGCCAAATAGTTTCAGACTAATGCTCTAAACCATTGCTAAACTTAGCAAATCATTATATTTTCAAAATCAGTTTTACTGAATCTTCTTGGAATAATAAAACAAATCCTTAACATAATTTTCTGAATTTGCTCCCCCTACTTGATTTTTACATAACTAAATTTTGTATTTCTTGACTCTCATGATATCTTATTATGAAAGACAATAAACAGAAATTTAGAAAATAGAAATAATTTGTAATATAACTTTCATTGATTCTGTAATATTCTGATTTTAAAGTCATACTCCCTTTCTGCTCATTTCCTGAGGTGTTTGAATTGCTGACTGTATTTTGTTTCACACATTTTCTAGTAAAATTTTGGACAACAATGAGTCTTCCAACTATAGATATATATATATGTATATATACATGAACAATTCAGACATATTTATGTCTGCATGTAGAGATATACATGTGGGTGTTTATGTGTATATCTGATTAAAGCTTTGTCTAATAATAAATACTTGAGTTCTGAAAAGAAATAAAAGTGATTCAGGGCAGATTGAATTTTTATTTATCTATTTATTTGAGAGAGAGTGTGCATGAGTGGGAGAAGGGGCAGAGAAAGAGGGAGAGAGCACATCTCAAGCAGAGTCCCTGCTGAGCATTTGCCCCAGGCAGAGCTCCATGTGGGGTTCCAATGGGGCTCTATCTCACAAGGCTGAGATATGACCCAAGCTGAAACCAAGAGTCAGGTGCTCAATCAACTGAGCCACCCAAGTGCCCCCAGGGTAGATAGAATTTTATAAAGCTCTGTGGTTGTTCCAATCATAGTCACCCTAAGAAACAAAATAGCAAGAGTAGATTAGCACTGTGAGCTTTCCAATCACAGATCTAATTGTGAAGCTCACTGCCTGTGTGACTTCAGACATGCTATTTTACATCTCTGAGTTCAGGTTTCTCAGGTATAATGTTACATTTTCAATATAATAATACAATTGCTGTGACACCCATGTCCTGGGCCCTTTATTTTCCCATATAATTCCTCTAAACCTAAGACACTGGAATCCAGATTGCCTAGGTCTCAGAAGTCTACTTTTCCCTCCTCTGACAATATGCTTTATCATGTTTTCCCTGTAGAAAGACAGAGCAATAAGGAGACACAGGGTCCCCCAGGGAAGGCAGAAACAGAACACATATCAATAAGGTGTCCTGATGGAGACCCCAAAGTCCTCTTCTTGTTACTCCTCTGCAGGCCATTCTTTTAAACCACACTGTGGGATATCGTGGAATTTTTCTTGCGACTTGTTGCAAGAGATGAGGTAACCCAGAAAGGATCCACTCCGAATGCTAAATACGGAACATGGTGCCTAGCACACAATAAACGCTTTGTCACCTTCATTTCCTTCTCTACCTTTTGAGCAAATGCAGAGAAATTACAGTGGGTACTTCAAAGCTAAATTTGTTTTCTTTTTGCAAAAACCACACAACAATTTCCTATTAACTTGGGATGCGCAAACTGCCTTCCTGTTTTCCTCTAAAAATAGAGATTATCTATTGCTAATAAAAGACAAATGAATTTTTTTTCACACAAGGAATATAATGTATACACCTAAAACCTGTCACTGTTCCATCTAAGCCAACTAAGTGGGCCACGGCATGCACACATGCTAGGCTCCGTTGCTAAAAGATAGCCAAAGTCAAAAATCATAGTTAAAGGATAGTATGTTTTTCAGCAATCATTAAGAGAATCTCATAATTTTGCTTTTCTCACATTGGAATTGACAGGTTAACTGGAAATGTTTTTTTTTTCTTTTGTTTCATTTTATTTTTAGCTCTTTATAAGAGTAGAGAAGAATGTAGGTAACATATAATGTATAGTTTAAAAATGAACATCCATGCACTTACCATCAAGTTTTAGATATAAAATGATAACCAATGTATTTGTGAAACCGTTTGCACTCCAAGTGCAAAGCATCCATTTTCCCAGTCTGCAGAGATACCTTCTCTTTCTGTGTTAATCTACTCCTTGCCTTTCCCCACCATTACACTGTATGAGCGAGAGACTGTCAGTTATTTATCCCATATACTTCCCCTTCCCCCTTTTCATACAGAGCCCTGATTTTATTGAAGGTGGCAACCTACTTCGCTAAACTACTGCATTTTCTAGTTTCTAAGACTGCTGAGATGAAAGATCTAAGTGAAAAGCTATGAATGGGGCTCTCAAGAGAACTCTTTCTATTTGTCCCTTCTTCTTCCTCTTCTTATTACTATCTATAACGTGTTCTCAATGTCTGAGCTTCAACAATCACCTTTTGAACTTGAACACAGAGGTAATGCTAACTAAGGAGCAGCAGAAAAAACAAGTGGAACCTCTAGGCAGACCCTGGATACCCACTTCACAGGCTTCTTGTAGTTGAAAAACAAGATCTGAAATTATTTGAGCTACTATAGTAAGGTCTCTACTAGTAGGGATTCAACATAATTCCTAGCTGACATTTACATTTATGCATAAAATATTCTTTTTCCCCCATGGGTTTAGATAGATATATAAATGGAATTCTATTATAAAGAGACTTTTGTGGTTTGCTTACCTCATACTGATATTTTGAGATTCATTTAGCGCCTTACTCTCTTGAATATATAAACAGCAATTTACTTACCCACTTTGCTGTTGATGGAGATTTGGGTTATGTCCAGATTTATTTGTACTACTAGTAATACTGTTATGTGTAATCTTGCATATATCTACTACACCACTTGTGAAAGATTGTCTAGTATATTCTATTCTTGGAATTCTTAGGTCATTTAATATGTGCATTTTTATGTATATGTAGTAAAGAAAAATTGTTTCTTTATGTGCTATTACCTATTTGGCTAGCAATGAAAGAATTTCACTATTTTTTCATTACCTTTTGGTAGTATCTTTTTTTTGTTTGTTTGTTTTTGCCAGCCTAGTGAGTATGAAAAGTTATCTCATGATGTTATTTTACACACCTCAATTTCTAGTGAGGTAGAGTATTTTTGTCATATGTTTTTGTAACATTGTGCTTCTATGAAATGACAGTTCTTACCATTTTTCCCATTTTTTATTGAACACATTTTTATTAGTTTATAGTAATTATTTTATATTAAAATAAAATCTATTTGTTGGGAATTGTAAAAATATCTGTTTATGTTATTCATACTTACTACCTTCAGTATAATGTAGTTGCAGATGTCAATCCTCTGCTTTATGGTTTGTGGTTTTATTTTACATCTTATTTAGAAATTATCCTCCAACCACAATTAAGTAATATATATCTATAATTAGTCTGAACTTAAATTTAGGTGAAGTGCCAGGAAGAGATCAAATTTCCTTTTGTAAGCATATGGGGAATCAATTTTCCCAGCACCCTATCTTTATACTCTAACTTCTCCCAACTGATCTGAAATGCCACCTATTTTATTAAGTTTACAGAGACTTTTGGTCATTTTCCTGGACCTCTGTTCTATTCATTCATTTAATTTTCTATTCCTATACAATAGCACTATTATCTTAAATATGACAGGTTCATAATTAGCATAAGCAATTAAAATTCCCCTTCCTTGTTCCCTCCAGAATTTGGTTATTTTTGATTGTTGGCTATTTTTGATTGTTGGGTCTTCAACATAAGATTTCATGAAAATCTTATTTCTGAGTCTGGAATTGTATTGTATCATAGATAGATTTGGGGGAAATTAACATTTTAATGACATTACATTTTCCTTTACTATGAATATAGTGTGCCACTTCATTTATTTACATCTTTTAAAAATATCTTTCAAGTACTCCTAAAATTTTCTTCATAAGATCATGAAGATATTTTGTATTCATTTGAGGTCTTTTAAATTTCTGTTTCATTTTCCTGGTTTCTTATTTTATTGGCAGGTGCTTCAAACTGTGTGTATATAGCTGGTGCCTAAAACTGAAACATGAAATAGAAAAAGTGGTAGCAAGTAAGTTTCTCGTTACTGACTAAAGGACTACTTTTTAGTATTTTAATGCATTGAGACTCTTAGAATTTTATTTTAGTTGTCTTTGCTAGGTGAAGCAAGTTGCATTTTATTTCTGGTGTGCTAGATTAAAAAAAAATATGGGTGAATTCTGTTGCATCAGAACTGTATATGCTCAATATTGAGATTGACCTACAATATTCTTCTTTAACCTAGCCTGTCAGGCTGTTACCAATGTTTCAGTAGCCTGACAAACTCCATGAATTGTGGCGTTTTTGTTGTTTTTGTCGTCTCATGAGGAAAAAAATGTGCTTCATTAGACATATCTGTTCTTTGAATATTTAGTAAAGACCAGATAAAAATGCCTGGGTCAACTTTTTTGATGATTCATATAATATTTACATTTCCAAAATTCATTAGAATGACCTCATAAAAATAATTTCTATACAAAATGTGGATAGAAATATAGTTTCTTACCATATATATGTTTATTCTTGAGTTAGCTTAATTTTCAGTTTTGACCTTATTCCTGACTCCGAGATCTGTGTTCTGATGAGTATGCTCCTGCTGTCATTCCACCTGCTTGGAGCCTACTGCAATATTTAACCTGAGTCTGCCTTTTGTACAAGTGTTCTGGCTTTAGCTATGTTTTGGCTCTATTAAAAGGGACTTGATCTAAATAAGATCCATGTAAGCAAATCTTTATTACTGTTGTGCAGAGTATCTATTTTGGTAAATATTGTGAAGGAAAATGCAGAAGAGATTCTATCCATTATACTGTAATCATCTGGCTTCATTTTATGAATAATATAATACGTTTATTAATAATTGAATTGATAAATCGCTGACAATGGCTTATAGTGGTACCATTTCCAGAAAACATATTTAAATTTTAACTGTCATCTTTCAAACTTAAGGCCGGCATTTATGCATTAAGTGAGTGAGAAAGTGTTTGGAGACTGAAAAGTCCTGGCAGGTCTCAAATGGCAATGCGTATCAAGTGGTCTGATCTACATGTCAGGAAATTCCTACCTAGTCAGCAAGTTTGCTAGTAAAATCTGCAGCTTGAGTTTCCAATTTAAAACAGAGTGTTTTAAGGTGAGCAGCGTATAAAATCTTAAAGTGTTACTTTGCTTCATAGTTTAGGGCTTTAGAACTTGTTTTCACCATGCTGAATACAGCTGATTAATACAGAAACTGTGACTACCATTTAGTGAAGCCCGTTATTGCTCATTTTGGCTTGCAGTTAAAATGCTGTAATTGTAAAACATAGACTCAGATTTGTATCTATTGCACTAAATATAATTCCCTCACAAAAGATTTGTTGGCACGATTGCCATTTTAATCATGGTTTTGTTTCCTATTGGATGATGGCGGATACTGAACTAACCAGGAAAAGAGATATTGTCGTGGTTAAAAGCACAAAATATGGGGTCACATCTTCTGGGTTTCCTAATCTGCAGATTTGGTTTTATTTTTAGCACTAACCTCAGAGAAACTACTGCATCAGTATTAGCCCTGAGGACCACTTTAATATAATGACATACAATATTCAAGTGTTTTCTGCTCTCATTTCCATGATTGTGATTATTATTGACATTGTTATTGCTATTCATTAATACTAAAAGAATTATGCATAAATCTATTTATATTTAAAGGGTTGTAAGGTAAAGAGACATAAACTAAAATTACAAGAGGACAAAATGGGCAGAACCAGTTTAATGTATACATTTATATCCCCCAGTTTTTCCTCGTAGTGAAAAGCTCATGCTTGCAAATTCCAGTCCGAGACCGTCCACTTCCTAGAAATATATTCTAATATTAGCACAGAAGTTCACTCCCCCAGAGTTTCCTCATCAGTTAAATGATGATAATAATAGGGATCTTATAAATGAATACATATAAAATATTTAGAACACTATATAGCACACAGCAAGTGCTCAATACACAAAAATCAATTTCTAATGTGAATGTGCATTTATACAATATTTAACAACATCCCCATATGCATTTTTTCCCCATATGCATTTTAAGAGTGCGAAAGAAGGATGATAAAAATATTAACCAAGAAATATGGCCATGTGCAGATATTTCCAATGTAATATTTTATTTTAGATGGGAACTAATGACATAAATTAGAATTCTGTAAACAAGATAAGAGAAAACCTGCCTCACCAATCTCAGTGACTTAACATAATTTATTGCTAAATGCTTCACACCTCGATGAGATTGGAAGTTATGGCAAGGAGTCTTCTCCATGAAATTTATATTAAGATATTTAATTAATTTGCTCTTGGATTATCACCATCCTTTACATTCCCATCCAAGATTACATTAGAAAAGGAAATAACCGGGAAGGATTCTGTGTGGGATGTATTTATAGGCCCAGCCTGGAGGTGGTTTATATCACTTTTGGTTACATTATATTGGCCAAAGCTAGATACTGAAAAATGTGTTTTTCCCTGTCTTTGGGAGGAAAAGAAAATGAGTGCCATGTATTCATCCCATTTCCTGTTTTAAACATTAAGCCTTAATTTCAAACTTCCTATCAGTTTTTCTTCAATTCATTCTTATCATCTAATACTACTGAAGCATGTAAGGACAACTACATGAAAACAATATAAAACCTGGATCATAATGAACAGGTTGATGCAAATCATGAATCCCTAAATTACATTAAGGATAAACTGTTTATTATCATAACTGACATTAGTAGTATCACCAGTAATGAGGACTTCTGAAATTTTGTTCTTGGAACTAACATTTACATATTATAATTCCAGAAATAAGTTAGCAGTTCCAGAAAATCTGCTAGCAGCTGTCATTCATTTTATATATTTTTAAGAGTTCTGGCAAGTTATAGCCCTAGAAAGTAATCACTTCAATAAATATGTTATCATATACAATAATTTTTTCTGCTTTAAGTATGCCATATGTAAAAGAAAATGACTGAAAAACTCATAGTTGAATTTTTATAATGCTAATCTTTATAAGAATAAATAGTAGCTGCCATATAAAGCTAAGTATTACAATTATTTTTCTAAGCACTAATTCTATCAGGTTACAATATTTGTCCAGAAGCACAGAGAAAGAGCTATACTGTAAGTGCATTCTACTGTGAAATACCTGAAAAGTACACTTATCTGAGTAAACGTTTTTCTCCAATTTTCTTCAACTTTTACTTTCTGATGATTATTTCAATAGATTTAGTGAGGTATAATCTATACATCATGATATTCACACATAATTATTCTCAATTCAATTTTAGTTATGTATAATAATCTGATTAATTTATAGAGTTGTATAATCACCGTGGTCTACGCTTAAAATATTTTCATCATCCTTAAACAATTTCAGTGAACCTGTTAGGAGCCAGTTCCCACTCCTACACTCAGTCCCAGGTAATCACAGTTTTGAGTTCTGTTGAAACTGGTTTGTTCTGAACATTTAACATAAATGAAATAATATAATGTCTAATTCCCCATTCTTTAAGTGTGGGTTGTGGACAATGACTTCCTCCAAAGAGGGAAGTGTGAAAAGAGAAAAGACGGTTAAGTCTGCTACGGAGACACCAGACAAACACTATCTCAGCCAGGTGATCAAGGTTAACAACATTGGAAAGTCATGTTATGATATGTATTCTTGAAATACTGTGCTTTAAATAGCACTTTATCTCTGTGTTCTTCCTCCTAAATACACATAATTCCATCCTGATAGAAAAAATAGATAAGTCTCAAATTAAAGATAGACTACAAAATATCTAATGATTACACCTCAAAACTGTCAAGACCTCGAAACCAAGAAAATTCTGAGCAACTGTTATACCTGAAGGAGCCTAAGGATACATGACAACTAAATGTAATGTAGTATCCTTGAAGGGGTATCTAGAACAGAAAAAAAAAATTTAAGCAAAAACTGAAACAATCTAAATAAAGTCCAGACTTCAGTTAATAATTACATATTAATATGAGTTCTTTAATTGTGACAAATGTACCATAGAAATGTAAGATATTAATAGGGGAAACTGGATGTGAGGTTTATAGGAACTTTATACTATTAACATTTCTTCTATAAATCTAAAACTATTCTAAAACCAATTGAAAAGAAATACAATCCAACACTACGCTATGGTTAAGAGATTGACTTAAAACTCAACGTAGTTGGGGCACCTGGGTGGGTCAGTCGTTAAGCGTCTGCCTTCGGCTCAAGTCATAACGCCAGGGTCCTGGAATCAGGTCCTGCATCAGGTTCCCTGCTCAGCAGGAAGCCTGCTTCTCCCTCTCCCACTCCTCCTGATTGTGTTCCCTGTCTTGCTCTGTTTCTCTCTGTCAAATAAACAAATAAAAAAATCTTAAAAACAAAAACACAATATAGTTACATGAAACTAGTATTACACTGCATGTTAACTAACTGGAATTTAAATAAAAACTTAAAAAAATAAATATGTAAAGATTCCTGTGTGGCTCAGTCAGTTAACAGTCTGCCTTTGGCTCAGGTCATATCTCAGGGTCCTGGGATCCAGCCCCCATTTGGGCTCCCTGCTCAATGGGGAGTCTGCTTTTCCCTCTCCCTCTGCCTCTTCCCCTACCCATCCCCACTCCTGCTCTCTCTTTCAAAAAGATAAAATCTTTTTTTTTTAATATTTTATTTGTTTATTTGAGAGAGAGAGAGAATGTGGGAGAGAGAGAAAGCATGAGAGGGGGTAGGGTCAGAGGGAGAAGCAGACTTCCTGCTGAGAAGGGAGCCCGTTGTGGGACTTGATCCCGGCACTCCAGGATCATGACCTGAGCCAAAGGCAGTCGCTTAACCAACTAAGCTACCCTGGCCTCCTAAATAAAATCTCTTAAAAAATACCTAAAACGATGGAAAAAGATATATCAGACAAATCATAATAAAATGAAAAACAGGAGTGAGTATTTATATCAGATAAAGTGGATTTCAGAACAAAGAAATTACTAGAGTTAGATGGACATTACATAATGACAAAATAATCAATCTATCAAGAACCAATATATATATATATATATATCTATATCTATATCTATATCTATATCTATATATATATCTCCAGTTTTATACCCAAACAAGTCCTTTTGGGCTTTCTCTGTCCAACTATGCAAAACCCTCCTTCTCTATCTAAGGTACATACATTAAACCCCTAAAGGGGTTCACTTCCCTTTTTCTTATTCCTGTAACAGCCATTTTCTTCTCCTATAACTGTCACACTCTTCAAATTTACTCAGGTCATATTTTTAGGTAATCCCAATATCCAAACCAATAACCCTTCCAATATTCAGTCAGAGTGCCCTCAGTACCTTGTGCACCATTTTAAAAATAACCTTATTCTCTACATCTCAGTGTTATGTATCTGTTGTTTGCTATACAAACTTAATTATGTTCACTCTGGGGCCCTTGGATGGCTCAATCAGTTAAGTGACGAACTCCTGATTTTGTCTTGGGTCATGATCTCAGGGTCATGAGGTCAAGCCCCACATTAGGCTCCACACTGGGCATGGAGCCTGCTCAAGATTCTCTCTAAACAAACAAGCAAACAAACATTAAATATGTTCACTCTGAGTCTTTCCTTCCAGGTTCTTAGAAACCTTTCCTTTCTGGATCTCCAAATGGGCTATTACTAATCCCATGCTAATACACAATCCCTCATGTTTTCCTTATACCCATACTTTTACAAACAAAACCTCAAACTACTTCAGTTCCATTGTGCTCCCTGTTTGTTATTGGCCCTCTCACTGATAAAATCACGTACCCACATTCCACTTGGATCAGTAAATACAACTAATCTATTCCTTCAATTTTGAGAATCAGCACTGTGTCCCCCATGATCTTTATAGCTCACTCTTTCTATTACCCTGCCAAGAGAGTCCTCCAGTTCAGGTCAAACTATAACACAATGGAACTTATCTTTGTTAAACAATTCTCCACCCCCTTGTATGCTCACTTCCCTTTTAATGTAGTTGAGATTCAAAGGACCATTATTGTCACCACTCACTTGCCTTAACTCTCAATTTACATGCTCAGTCTTCTCCCCATTTTACTCGCCTGGGGAAAAAACCCAATTCTGTGTTTATCAGCTTCCACATGCAAATGAATGTGGCTGAAGAAAATCACACAAATTTGCTGCCAGGTCTTGCTTTCAGATTCTGGACTATAATCTTTACATGGGCACTTTAACTTGCATAGGAATCTGTTGTGTATCCCTAATCCATTTACTTGCTGTCTTTTCCAGATGGCACTTTCTCAGTTTCTCTGTCCTCAAACCACGAATACTTCTCCAGATTCACACTCTCAGCCAATGACTATTTCCAAAGTCACTGAGAAGACAGAAACAATCAGAACTTCTGTATACTCTGAGTGCCATACCTCCCTACCAACACAACTGAATAAGTTCCCACATAAACTGTCCCAATGGAATATAAAGCCAACACTCCACTTGTGTGTTAGATCCTGCTTGCTCTCATCAATGATACAATATTGCACCAAGAATGATGTTCTCTTTTCCTGTATGATGATTACCTGACCTATAAGGTTTTTCTGTGAGCAAACAAGTAAATATTGTGTGAGTTAGGTCACTGATGATTTGATTACATATGTTACAGAAGCATAGCATAGCCAGCCTTGACTAAGTTATTTCCTGAGATCCTCACAACAGCCTAACAGATATTCATGATATAGCCTCCTGCTACCTCTTTACTTCACCTCCTGCAACCCCTACGCTTCTTCCCCCTCCTCATACTGCTTTTGAAGACTGTTCCGCAATATAAATTTCTTGGATATTTCTCTACCATTCCAGGAACTATCTGACTCAGAGTCTTTGCATGCTTCTCTCTGCTAGAAACTTCTTCTTTTATTTTTTTCAAGTGAACAAACTAAATCTCTCTTCAGGTCTCTCCTTATGTGAAGCCTTTTCGATCACCTTATACATCAATCATTTCTTATCCAACTTTTATTTTTTCCCATAGCACTTAACACTCATCAAAGATTATATATTAATTTATTTAATATAAGTTACATTAGAAATGTAATTTCTTACATTAGAAAATAAGTTCAATGGAGGCAAGGATTTAATTTTTTTAATAATATACCCAAATAATCTATATCAGTCCTGGCAGTATGTGGTCCTCTGTAAAGATTTAGCCATTGACTCAGCACTCTATTGGAAGTCAGCTGGCTCCAGAAGAACTGATAATATTTAATCCGATTTTATGCCCTTGTAAAATGTTACCAGGTAAAATACAAATTGTTCCCAAGACTTTTGAGTTTGATTGACTTCACTGTGACTTGATTGGTGAAGAAGGAATTTTAATCATAGAAATAGAAAATAACTTCAAAATTAACACTAGACCTCCCTTTTCTTAACCATTTTGGTCAGCAGAAACTTTTCACCAGTGATATACATCAACTTACACATCCATCTTATTTCCTGCTTAAGGTCCTCATCTACTTTTAATTTTTTAGGTGAAAATAATTTTCATTCTTCGACTGTGAGCAATTTAGTTATCTCCATGATTATTTTGTCATGCTTCCCAGGGAAATATATTTTGAGATTTTTCACTTCTACCTCAAGTGTTAATGAATTTTCTCCTAAAAAGTAACCGCGACTTCCTAAAAAATGCTTGTCCCCAGGTCTTAGGATAATATACAGTCATCCTTTTTCTCTGTCTCTCTCTTTCTCTTTCTCTCTTTCTGTATGTGGGTCTTATTCCTTTATTTATCAGGCTATATGAATGAATATATGTATGTCATTTTATTTATCTGCCTATTTTTCTATCTATCCATGCCTCTCTCTCTCTCTCTCTCTGTATGTTATTTATAGATCTCTGCCTATCTGTCCAAAAGTCTATTTGTCTATTTATCTGTAAGACTTTCTATTTTCTATTTCTGTCCATATGTCCATATACATACCTACTTCTTAATATATGTGTGTGTATCTATCATGTAGCTATCTTTTGTGTCTTTCTATTATCTATTTGCCTATTAACTCTTTGTATATTTGTCTTCATATCTCTTTACCTGTAATCTGGCTATCTACCTATATTTCTATTTGATTATGAAGCTTTTAGTGGAGTCATTGAGTAAAAATGTATGTAAATATATAATGTTTAAAACTAGTTACACATTTTGATTTGTATGAGTTTAACAAAATGCATCTAACTTCTTTTGTCCTTAAGCACTTAAATTATTTTTTATTATCTGAGATAACATGGCATTGGACATCTTAGAATGTATATAAATTTACAGATAATTTTAATACAATGGAATGTGCCTGCTGTTAAAAATTAAAAATGATTCAACTTAGAAAGCATAAATCAACTCTTTCAGTAATCCCACCCCCAAGAAATAACCTATTCAATGTTTTTTCCACACTTTTGATTCTTTGACATAAGACAATATTTTCAGAAAAGTTTCATTGAAGATTAAGTGTTATTAAGTTACTTGAGAGAAGCAATGTTTTCATATACTGAAAAATTATTAATGGTTACATATGGGTTAATTATTCACTAGAAGTCAATAATGATGATAAGAAAAACTCAGTTTTTATGTGGAAGAAAATAAACATAGGTCAAGCAAAATGCTAAAGTAACCACAAATTTCATATTATTTGCGACATGTTAACACTAAATATTTTCCAGTATTTCTAGTTTATTCAAAGTTAAACTTTATATATCACAATATTATATGATTGGAAAATCCAAAGAAAATGTAATGTTAAGTCTCTCACCTTTTTATAGCTAAAATGAAGAATTATGAGTTTGATGCCGATTCTGTTAGGCAAATTAGTATCATATCAAACACCCAGCACTAGCGGAAGTTGATTAAAGAATGAATGCCACCTTCTAGAAAGAGTATTAAGTGCAAAGGGTTTCTTCTCTGCCTTAATCTCTTTGAGTTTTTAATTAATTACTTGAATAAGAACATATTTGATATGCTTTTAAAAGGTGTTAGTAATGAGAATTGATGACAAAATTAGCATCAATTTATTTAGTCTGTGTAATGGAATAAATTTATAAGATTTAATTTAAAAGCAATGCATGTAAATACTTGAACATTTATTCTGAAATATAACAGTAAAATTTCAAAGGAGATGAATCTGAAAAAGGATTAACTTTAAAAATGATATATTTAATGATTTATTAATTTATTTTATAACTATTTATTGTGCACCCATTATGTACTAAACATTGATAGGACAATAGCTTAATGTGGTTACCTGCATGGAAATTGTGGGTTAATTCATAGTCAAATTACCCATAATTAATGGTATATAGATGACCACATATATAACTTATTCCAAATAGATTTTCAAAATTCTCTAAGATATTGAGATAACATCTCAAGAATTATTTAAGTTGAGGTCATCAAAAAATAGTTTCCTTGAATTCAAGGAACTTACAAGAGAACTGACTAAAGCCATTCAGGGATTTGAACACTTTTCTTTGAGGAAACATTAAAAGAATTGAGTATTTATCTGGAGAAATACAGATCTAGACTATAGGAAAACTCTTCAAAATTTCCCATATCAGTAAGAAAAGGTAGATAAACTTGTTCTAAAGAATATAATTGTCAACAGAAATATTTTGATAAATGCTAAAATGCTGATTTCATAAAAAGAACTGACATCATTTTTTCCTTAAAAACTAAATTGGCTTCATTTGTAAAGTATAATAAGAAATACTTTGTTTTGTTTAATACTAATGAAATGTAAACTAAATTATACTGTTTGAAAGTTAAGGGACAAAATGTCAGATTCTAATTTGTTCAATATCCTAATCAGAATATAGCAAGCATGTTAAACACTGATGGGTGTGGATTATAATACAAAAATATGCTATTTTAACATTAAAAAATAAAAAAGGTGAGTTAAGGCTAATCTTCTTTTTCCAGAAGTATACATCTAATTAGATTATCTTAAAAGATCCTTCTCTTGAAAACAAAAAAATTTTAGAGTAAAATACACTTTTAATTTTTAAGTTTATAAAATTTGTTGGTCAGCTATATTCCTCTGGAAGTTTTTGATAACCCACCAATGGATTTTCCCTTGCTGATATCTAAAGCAATCTCTATCAAAACACTTGTCATACTGAATTGAAGCTCTGCTTGCTCGTCCCTGTAGACTGAACTGATTCAAGGCAGAGACCATAATTCATTATTAATTCCACAGTGTTTACAACAGTAGCATATTGTAAATGCCTGATAAATGATTTTCAAATGAGAAATTTACCTCTGTCCTCTTGTTATTTTTATAGCATCCTTGAACATTATTGCCTATGTTAGAACCATGCAAATTCTTATAACATTTTCCAATGTATGTGTAGAGTTATTTTAAAATACAAATAATTACTTAGAACTCTTTCAATCTATGACACTGTTACACTTACGTTTTAAAATTAATGCAAAGGATGATGAAAATAGGCACCAAGATGCATTCTCTTAACTGTAACTCTTTTACCAGATTCCCAACTTCACATTATGCTATAGGATGTTTTGATACCAAGTCCTATGGGTTTTCCATTTCACTTACTTATTATCTATCAGAATATAAGGGTAATCACAATGTGATCAGAGAGCAAAAGGTAAAATTAATATGTAATCATGACGATCATTTATCAATTTTGGATTAAAAAATGTCAATATCATTTATTGCATTCTATCATTAAGTAAAAATCTAAAAACATATTATTCTCAGCAATATACACTGCCAAGAGCAAATATATTTTTTAAAGATTTTATTTATTTATTTATTTGAGAGAGAGAGAGAGAGAGCATGAGGGGGACAGGAGAGAGACAGAGAAAAAGGGAAAAAGCAAGACTCCCCGCTGAGTAGGAAGCTGACACTTGGCTTGATCCCAGGACCCTGAGATCATGATCTGAGCCAAAGGCATACGCTTAACCGACAGAGCCATCCAGGGACTCCCAGCAAATATTTTTATATCTGATATTACCATGAAAGATTATGCAGTTGCCTTTATGTAAATAGTTAGATTTCGATATTAACAGTCCCAGTAGAAAGGTTAGCTATTTAATAAAGATAGAATTTTTGGACAAAAATAGAAATTTAGGGAAGTGAGAGCTTATAGTAATTAATAGTTAAATATAATTATTTACTAAAGCTATTTCCAGTAAGATAAAATAGAGAATATAAAATATTTATATTCAAAAGCAAGTTTATTTACCAAGTAAATCAGTGGCAATTCATAATTCATAAGTTATATTCTGTCCATAAGGGTTGTAAGAATTCAATAAAAAAGATGTAATTTTAATTGAAAATAAATTAAAATATTATGCATATTAGAACAGGGAAAATTGGATTATAAGTTTTGTCAAAGTTAAGTTTATGTATATATGAACTTATGTAACAATAAAATTAAACCATAAACTATAATTAATGGTTTATATATCCTAGATATTTCTCAGTTCTCTTTGAAATAACAGAAAACATTATGTGGTAGAAAGTGTTAACTTTGATTTATGATGTCATGATATAAATTAAAATATATTGCAATTAAAATTATTGCCATTTTCCTCAGAAATATTGAGATAAATGGTTTTCTTGAGGCATGACTAAGAAGAATTCCAATGCATGCATAGTCAGCATATTTTAACTTATTTGCATATGAACAAGAAAATTAAGTAATTTATGATATTTGAGATTTATAATTCTCTTCAAATTAATGAGTATCTTAAAAAATTCAACATAAAATTAATTCAGGGATAATAAAATAAATGCATGCATTTGTTTTTTGGTTTGTTTGTTTTTTTTAAGATTTATTGAGAGAGAGTGAGTTCAGGGTGAGGATTGGGGAGAGGAGACAGAGGAAGAGAGAATCCTAAAGAAGACTACCCCCTCCCCTTCCCATCCAGTATGGAGCCCAACAAGGGGCTCAATCCCAGGACCCTGATATCATAATGTGAGCCAAAATCAAGAGTAGGTCACTTAATCTACTGAGTCACCCAGGTGCCCCAATGCATGCATTTCTAAAGGTAGTTTCCACCATCAAGGAATTTTCCTTCTCACTTGCACCCTGCTGGTTTGTATATGACATATCTACAAATCCTCTTTTCAACCAGTCCGAAAGTAATCACAACTTTATTGTTAGGACGGTGTATAGACAGAGTGCATAACCAGTGTGGCAGTGTGTATCATGAATCTCATCACTGAAGTTCATTTCTTTGTAAATAAAAATTTGAATATTCCTGGATAAGTCAAATCAGAAAACAAAGCAGTACTTGCTTCAGGTCAGGTAGTTTTGGAAAGTTTTAGAGTCCAATTCTGTGAAAGTTAATCCATCTTTTAAATATATTTTTTTTTTCTTTTTAAGATTATTTATTTATTTATTTGACAGGAAGAGATCACAAGTAGGCAGAGAGGCAGGCAGAGAAAGAGAGGTGGGAAGGAGGCTCCCTGCTGAGCAGAGAGCCTGATCTGGGACTCCGCAGGACCCTGAGACCATGACCTGAGCCGAAGGCAGAGGCTTAACCCACTGAGCCACCCAGGTGCCCCATCTTTTAAATATTTCTGAAGGTTGGAAATTCTTGGGTAATTTTGGACAAAATCAATTTTATTGCTAAATGATTGGAACTAAAAAATACAGCTTAAAATATCAAAGAAATAGCATGGTAAACGTTATAAAACTAAAAAGATAACATTTTAAAAGAATACAAATATAAATGGAGAGGACATGAAGAGATGGTTGAATTAGTTTTGTTTCCTTATTTTGGAACTATCAAAGGTTCATTTAATATGCAAAGAAAAAGGAACAGTTAGTATAGATCTTTCAAAAAAAAAAAAAGTGAAGTACTGGGTGTAGTAAAGACTTTCACTAGAACTGTACCATTCATCCAAAGAAAATAAAAGTAATAAGGAATGTTTATGTATGTGTAAGTGCATTTGTACACGTAACAATTTGCTATTTTCATCAGAAGGTATACATATATCTATGCATCAAAAGTGACTTCTACAATATATTCTATAGATCCCACACAGGCCATTGTCAAAAGTCAGTCCTCACACTAATCAGAGGACATCTTCTATGATTAGTAGCACAAGCAGTTTGATACCCATGGCAATATATCATAGGTGGTCTTTAGGCATTGGGGTCCACTTCCACAACTGTCCCTGCTGCTGTTAGCATCAGAGAACAGCTCTCCCTTTATCTGTCTTGGATATCTAGCTTGGATCTATCTTGGCTCCATGGACGTGGTTCTCCCCAAGTCTTATGCCCTCGCTTATTGCTTTATAAATACTTAACATGGTCCTCCCCCTTTTCTTTAACTGTAAGGATACTTCTGTGTTGTCTTTATCTTCTTTTTTATCCTGAAGTAATTTCTTTTCCAAAACAAAAACAAAGACAAAACAAATCTTAAATAACAAGGTTTATTTTTGATGTGAACCTCAAGAGGTTGTTTTCAATCATGAAGCTGAACATTAATCTGACATTTTTCTTAGCATTTTTCATCTAAGAAGCACATTCTCCTACAGACCATGTAGAAGTCTCTAAGCACTTATAGGATCACATGTAAGAAATTGACCAAAAGTAAAGCCAAATAATGAATATTTAAGATGTCCTATTGCTTCCTATTTAGAGTTTCAGAGGTATGCACTAAAAAGATAGTATAAGGAATGAAACTGTAATTTATTGTGCAAAATAACTACTGACCATGTCTGATGTTCTGAAATATTTTGATAGTCAAAAAAGTTGATCAGAAAATAATATAATATCAACCATGCAATGCACTGGATTTTTATATATTGATATATCCATGAAGGCTATATCAGAGATGGGGAAACTGCCAGAATCTAATAGGATATTGGAAGATATGTAAGATCTTCTAACCACCATAAATATTCTGTGGCATGTTGGGGCACCTGGGTGGCTCAGTCGATTAAGAATCTGCCTTCAGCTGAAGTCATGATCCCAGAGTCCACTGCCCCCCACGACTGGCTCCCTCCTTAGTGGGGACTCACCTTCTTCCTCTCCACCCCCTCCAACTCATGCTTACTCTTTCTCCAATAAATAAATAAAATCTTTCCTAAAAAATCTGTAACATGTTAGGAGGAAATAGTTCATTTCAAACCTTAAAATTGAGTCTAAATGAATAAATACATACTATATAAGATTAATCTTGAATGAACTACAATGAACTCCTAAAATACACATAAACAAATGCAAAAGTTATACCAGAGAGTTTTTAGAGAATTCAATCCTTAAATTTGCAGAGGAAATGCTACAAAAGTACAGTGATTTATGGTAAAATAAAGGGGTTTTTCTTTTGTGTTTTGTTTTATTTTGTTCTACGGCACAATTTAACAGAATATTTTTTTTGAATTATCTTCTATTTTTGTTGTGATTTTAATATCCTTAAGTACAATGTTTAGATTAGGCACTTAGATTTAGATTAATTATAAATAAAAATTGCATATAGCTAAAATAGAATTAGAATTAACCATGTTTGATTTTATATTGCTCTTTACTTTCAGTGGTGGTAATAATCAAGAAATATGGTGAAATATAAAATAAACAATGTTGTAAAATACTGATTTTTGAAGATGAAATTAATTCAGATGTACCAAAAATTCATATATTGCTTTTTAAGATGAAATTAATTCAGATGTACCAAAAATTCATATATTGCTTTTAAGAGGAATTTAATTCAGATGTACCAAAAATTCTTATATTGCTTTTAAGATGAAATTAATTCAGATGTACCAAAAACTCACATACTGTACTTTTTAAAATGTTAACTTTTAATTTAACTTAACATTCTCAACTTTAATGAGTATATGAGTTGATTTTCAAATATATTTTACAGTTAAGTTCAGTTAACCACCTAAGGGAGTGTCCCAGAATGCTGAGAATTGACACTTCTATGTTCACTGAAGCATTATTCAGAATAGCCAAGACAAATAACAACCCTTTGTCCACTGATAGATGAACAGCTAAGGATAATGAGGTACATACATTCAATGGAATATTGTTTTGCCTTAAGGGGGGGGAGAATTCTGCCACTTGCAACATGTATGAATTGGAGGACCTTATGCTGAGTGAAATAAGCCATTTACATTGGGGCAAATATTGTATGATTCTACTTATAGGGGGTATCTAAAGTAGTCAAACTCATAGATGCAGAGAATACAATAGTGATTGGCAGGCCAGGGTTGGGAGGCAATAGAGAGCTATTACTGAATAGGTATAGTTTCAGCTATGCTAGATGAATAAATTCTAGAGAATAAGTTCTAGAGATCTGCTGTACAACACAGTACCATAATTATCAATACAGTATTGTGCACTTCAAAATTTGTTAAGAGGGTAAATAAAGCTCATGTTACATGTCCTTATCAAACACAAACACACAACAACAGAAATAAAAGCAAATGGATGGAAGAAAATTTGGGGAGGTGTTGGCTATGTCTGTCACCTTGATTATAGTGAAGGTGTAATAGGTGTTTTAATATGATCAAATTCATCAAATGGTATACCCTAAATATTTGTAGTTGATTACCAATTATACCACAACAAACTTCTTTAAAATTTTTCAGTTAACCACCAAGTTGCTGAATTATGCATAACACTTTGGATTTTAAGTCTATTACTTTTCCCATGACAAGATTTAATCATTTCTACAGAGTTTGAAATTCTAACCACATCTGCTAAATCTTCCATATGCTTTTATAAGACATTATTACATTAAAAGCAATCTATAATAAAACACCTGCTCAGCCACATTTGAAAATTGATGTTTTCTCTTTCATCTTTTATATGATTTACTAATTGAAGCTTGAATATAGATTTATATAATCTTTTGGCTGAATCATCTTATAAGGTTATTTCTCCATTTTTATATCTAACACTTAATTTCTCTTTCAGTTGATCATAATTGGTCTTATTATACTGAGGAGTTATCATGGGGATCTGATTATACCTTAAAGTATACTCTAAGCAAATAAATTTATGTTGTGGTAACTGGGCCCACTTTCACAAATTACATTGTGATTCAAATTACATTGTGAAAACATTTTAAAATAATATATGTCAGAAACTCTCCACAATATTCACACATATTGCACAAAATAGGAAAAAGACAAAATGAAGGTGAGCTTCCCAATTAATCACTTTAAAACACAGTGGTACATTTTACATTATTTGCTGGCTTCCCATGTACTAACTCAAAATATGTTAAAGACTTGAATGTAAGACCTGAAACCATAAAACTCCCAAGAAGAAAGCATAGGTAGTAAGTTCCTTGACATCAGTGTTGGAACTGAATTTTTGGGCCTGACTCCAAAAGCAAAAGCAACAACATAAAAAGTAAACAAGTGGGGCTACATCAAACTAAAAACCTCTGCACAGCAAAGGAAACCATCTGGAGCAAGCAACCCACTGGAGAAAATATTTGCAAATTATATATCTGATAGGGGGACAATATCCAAAATAAACAATGAACTCAAACAACTCAATAGCAAAACAAACAAAACAAAAAACAAATAATTCAATTTAAAAATGGGCATGGGGGAGGAGTCAAGATGATGGAGGAGTAGCAGACTGAGATGACATCAAGTTGCAGGATTTCAGCTAGATAGTTATCAAACCATTCCAAACACCTACAAATGAAACAGGAGATAGAAGAGAAGAGCAGCAATTCTAGAAACAGAAAATCAAACACTTTCTGAAAGGTATGACGTGTGGAGAAGTGAATTCGAAGTGACAGGAAGAGAGACTGCGGGGGAGGGGCCAGCTCATGGGAAGTGGTGGCACAACGGAGTGCAAAATTCAAACTTTTAAAAGTCTGCTCCACTGAGGGACATTGCTCCAGAGGCTAAGCAGGGGTGGAGCCCTCGCAGGGACAGTGTGGTCTCAGGACCCACAAGGTCACAGAACGATTGGGGGTGTCTGAGTGTAGCAGAGCTTGCAGGCAGCAGAGCGGGGATGCTGGGCACAGAGATGGAGTCGAGGAGTGAGGTCTTAGATCGGGATTAGCTTAAATCATGATCCACAGCATAGTCAGGGCACTGATCTTTGAGCAGGGACCCCACAAGTGGCAGATCCAGGGAGACCCATCTTCATCCTTCAGAAGAGCAGAGCGGAGGAATATGCTGGGATTGGAGACTCCAAATGGAGCTATGTGCAAGGGATAGAAACACTCAGTCACAGGCCATGTGAGTTTGGAGCGTGGCAGAGTCACGGGAGACCAGAGTTATTGACCCCTTTTCTCCAAGGGTGCACTGAGGAGTGGGGTCCGAGCTCTTGGCTCCTCCTGGCCAGAGATTGGGGGGCCTCCACTTTCATCCCTGTCCTCCAGAGCTCTACAGAAAGAATTCAGAGAGCAAAAGCTCCCGAGAGTGAACCTGAACAGATTACTTAGTCCAGCCCCTGACAAGGGTGATGCAATTCTGCCTCTGGCAAAGACATTTGAGAATCACTACAATGGGGTCCTCCCTCAGAAGATCAGCAAGAAGATCCAGCCAAAAAACAAACTCACTGATCAAGGAAAATAGCGGAATTCCAGAGAAGGGGAAAGCAAACCATGGAATTCATGGTTTTCTCCCCATGATTTATTAGTCTTACAAAGTTAATTAAGTTTTTAAATATTTTTTTCTCATTCTAATTTTTTTGATTTTTCCTTGTTTCTCTTTTAACGTTTTTTAACTAGTTTATTTAAAAAATATCTTTCTTTAAAAAAAAACATTTTAAACTTTCATTATTATAGTCATATTTTATCCTCCATTGTATCTAACTTTATTTTTTATATACATATAGTGTTTTTTTCTTCTAAAAAATTTTTGGAATACAATTTCTTCTAATAGACCAAAATATACCCTAAATCTAGCACAGGGATTTGTTCTAGTCTCCAGCCTGATCATATTCTCACCGCTTTCTTTTTCTTTGTTTTTCCAACCAACTTATCAATTCCTTTTTTATAGTTTTTTAAAATTTTTCATCTGTACAGTCATATTCTATTCCTTCATTATGTTTACCCTTATATTTGTACATAAATAAGTTTTTCATTCTTTAAAATTTGGGGAGGTAGTTGCTTCTAAGAGACCAAAATCAACCCAAAATCAAGTAGATGGCTCTTCTATTCACCAGTCTAAGATATATATAATTTTTTTTAATTATTAAAAAAAATTTGTAAACATCTTTTTACTCCCTTTCTTCTCCCCCCAATTTGAGGTCTCTTCTGATTTGGTTAGTGTACATTTCTCTGGGGTCTTTGCCACCCTTTTAGTATTATATTCTCTCCTTCATATATTCTTATTTGGATAAAATGGCAAGGTAGAAAAATTCACCACAAAAAGGAACAAGATGCAGTACCGAAGGTTAGGGACCTAATCAATACAGATATTGGTAATATGACAGATCTAGATTTCAGAATGGCAATTCTCAAGGTGTTAGCTGGGCTCGAAAAAGGCAAGGAAGATATTAGAGAAACTGCATCAGGAGAAATAAAAGCCCTTTCTGGAGAAATAAAAGAACTAAAATCTAAACAAGCTGAAATCAAAAAAGCTATTAATGAGGTGCAATAAAAAATGGAGGCCCTTACTGCTAGGATAAGTGAGGCAGAAGAGAGAATTAGTGATATAGAAGACCAAATGACAGAGAATAAAGAAGCTGAGCAAAAGAGAGACAAATAACTACTGAACCATTAGGGGAGAATTCGAGAGATAAGTGATACCATAAGATGAAACAATATTAGAATAACTGGGATCCCAGAAGAAGAAGAAAAAGAGAAAGGGGCAGAAGGTATACTGGAGTGAATTATAGTAGAGAATTTCTCTAATATGGCCAAGGGAACAAGATCAAAATCCAGGAGGCACAGAGAACCCCCCTCAAAATCAACAAGAACAGGTCCACACCCTGTCATCTAATAGTAAAACTTACAAGTCTTAGTGACAAAGGGAAAACCCAGAAAGCAGCCCAGGACAAGAAGTCTGTAACATACAATGGTAAAAATATTAGGTTGGAGAGAGACTTATCCACAGAGACCTGGCAGGCCAGAAAGAACTGCCATGATATATTCAGAGCATTAAATGAGAAAAACATGCAGGCAAGAATGCTATATCCAGCTAGGCTATCATTGAAAATAGAAGGAGAGATAAAAAGCTTCCAGGACAAACAAAAACTAAAAGAATTTGTAAACACCAAACAAGCCCTACAGGAATATTGAAAGGAGTCCTCTGAAAGAGTCTAGAATTAGTAGACCAGAAAGGAACAGAGACAGTGTACAATAACAGTTACCTTACAGGCAATATAATGGCACTAAATTCATATCTTTCAATAGTTACCCTGAATGTAAATAAGCGAAGTGCCCCCAATCAAAAGACACAGGTATCAGAATGGATTAAAAAAAAAAAAAACAAGACCCATCGATATGCTGTCTACAAGAAACTCATTTAAGACCTAAGACACTCCCAGATTTAAATTGAGGGGGTGGAAAACTACTTACCATGCTAATGGACATCAAAAGAAAGCTGGGGTGGCAATCTTATATCAGATAAATTATATTTTAAACTAAAAACTATAATAAGAGATGAGGAAGGATACTATTTCATACTCAAAGGGTCTGTCCAACAAGAAGATCTAACAATTTTAAATATCTATGCCCCTAACATGGGAGCAGCCAATTATATAAACCAATTAATAATAAAATCATAGAAACACATCAACAATAATACAATAATAGTATGGGACTTTAACACCCCCCTCACTGAAATGAACGGATCATCCAAGCAAAAGATCCACGTGGAAATAAGGCCTTAAGGGACACACTGGACCAGATGGACAGCACAGATATATTCAGAACATTCCATCCCAAAGCAATAGAATACACATTCTTCTCTAATGCACATGGAACATAATGGGTCACAAATCAGGTCTCAACAGGTACCAAAAGACAGATCATTCCCTGCCTATTTTCAGACCACAATTCTCTGAGGCTAGAATGCAATCACAAGAGGAAAGTTGGAAATAACCCAAATACATGGATGCTAAAGAGCATCCTAATAAAGAATGAATGGGTCAACCAGGAAATTAAAGAAGAATTGAAAAATTTCATGGAAACAAATGATAATGAAAACATAACTGTTCAAAATCTGTAGGACACAGCAAAGGCAGTCCTGAGAGGAAAGTATATAGCCATACAAGACTTTCTCAAGCAACAAGAAAGGTCTCAAGTACACACCATAACTCTACCCCTAAAGGAGCTGGGCAAAGAACAGCAAAGAAAGCCTAAACCCAGCAGCAGATGAAAAATCATAAATATCAGAGCAGAAATCAATGAAATAGAAACCCCCCCCCCAAAAAAATTAGAACAAATCAACGAAACTAGGAGCTGGTTCTTTGAAAAAATTAGTGAGATTGATAAACCCCTGGCCAGACTTATCAAAAAGAAAAGAGAAAGGACCCAAATTAATAAAATCATGAATAAAAGAGGAGAGATCACAACCAACTCCAAAGAAATACAAACAATTATAAGAACATATTATGAGCAACTATATGCCAGCAAATTTGACAATCTGGAAAAAATGGATGCATTCCTAGGACGTATAAACTACCAAAACTGATCCAGGAAGAAATAGAAAACATGAACAGACCCATAACCAGTAAGGAGATTGAAGCAGTCATCAAAAATCTCCCAACAAATAAGAGCCCAGGGCCAGACGGCTTCCCAGGGGAATTCTACCAAGCATTAAAAGAAGAGTTGATTCCTATTCTCCTGAAACTGTTCCAAGAAATAGAAATAGAAGGAAAACTTCCAAACTCATTTTATGAGGCCAGCATCACCTTGATCCCAAAACCAGACAAAGACCTCATCAAAAAAGAGAATTACAGACCAATATCCTTGATGAACACAGATGAGAAAATTCTCACCAAAATACTAGCCAATAGGATCTAACAGTACATTAAAAGGCTTATTCACCACGACCAAGAGGGATTTATACCAGTGCTTCAAGGTTGGTTCATGAGCCACAAATCGATCAATGTGATACAAAACATTAATAAAAGACACAACAAGAACCGTATGATACTCTCAATAGATGCCAAAAAAACATTTGAAAAAGTACAGCATCTTTCTTGATCAAAAATCTTCAGGGGTGCCTGGTTGGCTCAGTGGGTTAAAGCCTCTGCTTTCAGCTCAGGTCATGATCTCAGGGTCCTGGGATCAAGCCCCACATCAGGCTCTCTGTTTGGTGGGGAGCCTACTACCTCCTCTCTCTATCTCTCTGCCTGCCTCTCTGCCTACTTGTGATCTGTCAAATAAATGAAATCATAAAAAAAAAAAAAAACAACTCTTCAAAGTGTACGGATAGAGGGTACATACCTCAATATCATAAAAGCCATCTATGAAAAACCCACAGCAAATATCATTCTCAAGGGGGAAACACTGAGAGCTTTTCCTGTAAGGTCAGGAACATAGCACGAATGTTCACTATCACCACTGCTATTCAATATAGTACTAGAAGTCCTAGACTCAGCAATCAGGCAAGAAAAAGAAATAAAAGGCATCCGAATCAGCAAAGAAGAAGTCAAACCCTCACTCTTTGCAGATGATATGATACTTTATGTGGAAAACCCAAAAGATTCCATTCCAAAATTGCTAGAACTCATACAGGAATTCAGTAAAGTGTCAGGATATAAAACCAATGTACAGAAATCAGCTGCATTTCTATATACCAAAAGTAAGACAGAAGAAACAAAAATTAAGGAGTCAATCCCATTATAATTGCACCCAAAACCCTAAGATACCTAGGAATAAACCTAACCAAGAGATAAAGAATCTGTACTCAGAAAACTTTTAAGTACTCATGGAAGAAATTGAGGAAGACACTAAGAAATGGAAAAATGTTCCATGCTCATGGATTGGAAAAAGAAATGTTGTGAAAATGTCTATGCTACCTAAAGCAATATACACATTTAATGCAATCCCTATCAAAATACCATATTTTTTTTCAAATTAATGGAACAAATAATCCTAAAATTTATATAGAACCAGAAAAGAACTCGAATAGCCAGAGGAATGTTGAAAAAGAAAGCCAAAGTTGGTGGCATCTCTTCCAGACTTCAAGCTCTATTACAAAGCTGTCATCATCAACACAGTGTGGTACTGGCACAAAAACAGATGCATAGATCAATGGAACAGAACAGAGAGCCCAGAAATAGACCCCCAACTCTATGGTCAACTAATGTTTGACAAAGCAGGAAAGAATTTCCACAGGAAAAAAGACAGTCTCTTCAACAAATGGTGTTGGGGAAATTGGTCAGCCACATGCAGAAAAATGAAACTGGACCATTTCCTTGCACCACACACAAAAATAGACTCAAAATGGATGAAAGACCTCAACGTGAGACAGAAATCCATCAAAATCCTGGAGGAGAACACAGGCAGCAACCTCTTCGACCTCAGCTGCAACAACTTCTTCCTAGAAACATCTCCAAAGGCAAGGGAAGCCAGGGTAAAATATGCTATTGGGACTTCATCAAGATCAAAAGCTTTTGCACAGCAAAGGAAACAGTCAACAAAACCAAAAGACAATGGACAGAATGGGAGAAGATATTTGCAAATGACATACCAGATAAATGGCTAGTATCCAAAATCTAGAAAGAACTTATCAAACTCAACATCCAAAGAACAAATAATCCAATGAAGAAAAGTGCAGAGGACATGAGCAGACATTTCTTCAAAGAAGACATCCAAATGGCCATCAGGCACATGAAAAAATGCTCCACATCACTCGGCATCAAGGAAATACAAATAAAAACCACAATGAGGTACCACTTCACACCAGTCAGAATGGCTAAAATTAAGTCAGGAAATGACAGATGTTGGAGAGTATGCAGAGAAAGGGGAGCCCTCCTACACTGTTGGTGGGAATGCAAGCTGGCGAAGCCACTCTGGAAAACAGCAAGGAGGTCCCTCAAAAGGTTTAAAATAGAGCTACCCTCTGACCCAACAATTGCCCTACTGGGTATTTACCCTAAAGATACAAATGTAGTGATCCAAAGGGGCACATGCACCTGAATGTTTAAAGCAGCAATGTTCACAATTGCTAAACTATGGAAAGAACCTAGATGTCCATCAACAGACGAGTGGATAAAGAAGAGGTGGTATATATATATATATATATACAATGGAATACTATGCAGCCATCAAAAAATCTGAAATCTTGCCATTTGCAATGATGTGGAGGGAACTAGAGGGTATTATGCTAAGTGAAATAAGTCAATCAGAGAAAGACAATTATCCTATGATCTCTCTGATATGAGTAATTTGAGAGGCACGGTGGAGGGGTCATGGTGGGGTAGGAATGGAAAAAATGAAACAAGATGGGATCCAAAGGGAGACAAACCATAAAAGACTCTTAATCTCAGGAAACAATCGGAGCATTGCTGGGTGGTGGGGAGTGGTTGGGGTGGCTGGATTATGGACATTGGGGAGGGTATGTGCTATGGTGAGTGGTGTGAGTTGTGTAAGACTGATGATTCATAGACCTGTACCCCTGAAGCAAGTAATACAATATACGTTAATTTTTTTAAAAAGTAGAATGTTTGTAGTCTCACTATTCATAATAATCCCACAGTGGAACAACCTAAACATCCACCAATATTAGAAAGGATAAATAAATTGTGATATACAATGGAATGGAATGGAATAGAATACTCTACAACAATGAAAATAATATACAATATACAGTAAGTTGGATGGATCTCATAAACACAATGTTTAGTGAAAGACACAGAGAACAAAACAGAATTTATTTATTCTAACTTATACAAAGTTTTACACAGGGAAACCTAATCTGTGATATTAGATGTTAGAAAGGGTTTACCTCTAGGGTAGGTAATGACTGGAAGAGTCCACAGAGGGTGCTTCTGGGATGCTGGTCATGTTCTGTTTCTTGAAACAGGTACCACTGACATGGATTTTATTTAATCTGAGAATTCACTGACCTGAATTCATCTGTTTTTCTGCATGTTGTACTTCAAAAACGTTTACATTCAAAAGTAATGATTATTTAAAAAAATTATACCAGAAAGAATGACTTTAACAAATAAGCTGAGAAATAATATATGATATATTTAGGAACTTTTAATTTTAAGAATGAATGAGGTATAATTTTAAATAATTTTTCCCATATAATTTTGTTTGCATTAACTAATCTTAATATATTTATATAAATATGTATATGTGTGCATGTGACTGTACTTCAAGAAATTAATAGGCTAATCAATATCAAATTACTTACATATGCCTGTTTATATTTCTCTACTAAACTTAACAATTTAGGCAGCTCTTAATTTCTATAAATCTCCTCCCCTTTTTTAACTATCACAATATTATGGGAACTGGAATAAGACATTGTTTTTTGACAGGTTCCATTAGAGAACTCCACATCATGCATCTAAAGTCCTAAAGCAGCTTTGTATTAACTATAGCGTACTTACACACTTCCTTTTCATTACATTAAAAAAGCATCACCCTTCTGCTCTAGGGTTAGTCCTCCATCTGTGTATACTTTATACCTTACCTCCTCATTCTTCTTTAGGATTCTCCTTTAATCATTTTGCTTTCCTTTTTCATGCATGAGTTTTTATGTGTGCATATGCTTTCAATTTTGGGGGGTGTATACCTGGAAGTGATATTGCTGAGTCATAGAGAAACTGGCTTATTTTTCATTGTTATCATTATTTTGTTTTTTTTTTAACAATCAAATTAATTTTATTATAAAATAAATATGTTAATTTACAATAAAGATATCTATTCCTTTCCAGAAAAATTAACCTAATTTACCCATACACCTAATATTAATAAAGAAGGAACTATATTTGAAGAACTAAGTTTCTGTAAGTTTCAAATTCCCGGTCTTTGGTGGGCATTCCAGGATACTTCCTTCATATAAGCACTTAAAGTGTTTTGACCAATGTTGGCTTATAGGCCATATATATTTGTTATACTGTGTACTAATTTTCTATGTTTAATTTGGATATGTATTTTTTGCATCAAGGATACACTGAGTATCCTAACAGAAAGTCATATGAATATAAATGAATCCTAAATGTACCTTAGTGTGAATGTTCCAAAGCATTTTTCATGGCTGCCCTCAGTAAATGTCAGTGGTTTTAATTATGATATGAAAGCCTGCCATGTCAGTCTCAGGCACATATTACACTTGATTTGCCAAACATTTTGCATCTTGGCCTTTGCTTTCTATCTATAAAACCAAGGCCTATAGGTATCAAAACACATTATTTTGAGGCAGGCAGTCAGAACATATATATAAGAATCTTCACTCATCTTAATCAGATGTTTTTCTCAAATAGTTATCATCCATGCTAATAGCTATACAGTAATCAGTAGCTCTAATATTAAATAAATCCCATTTGATTATTTTGGTGACAGAAATTTGTTTCCTGTGCCTCTCAGGGGTTTTCTTTGATAATAGATATGACCTATAAAATTAGAGGCAAAAAGTATTGCCATATTAAGATCATTCCAAATGTTTATTGAAAATGAATTTCCAATTATTCAATATGCCTAGAATTCCTAGGCATATGCCAGAATTCCAATATGCCAGAATTCCTAAGGTATTCTAATTTATCTCCTCAATTTTCAATAATGGTGATTATTTTTAGAGAGCAAATATTTACCCTTCTGGGCATCACAGAATGTAGCTAAGACACAGTATTATTTTCCATGCTCTCAAACTATAACAAGTCATCAAAGAAAAACTAGTTTTACACTTTTTCTCTTATTTTCATTTATTTGAGTGCCATCCATACCTGCTCCCCCACCCCCAAATACTCTCTCCTTCCCGGGAGTGTAACCATCTAATTTAACAAAAGTAGTTACCAATAAAGCAATAGTTGCTTGAATCTGGACAATGTTTTTCTCTTTATCTAAGTCCAGTTGTATGGAGTAGGATTAGATAAGTACAGTCTTACAGATTCCTCTCATCGTCTGGTGCACCAGTTTCCAAGAGTCTAAAAGACTGAATCTTATATTAGACAGGAGAGGAGAAAGAAAAACTCATCCTATATTTTCTTTTTAGGAATTCAGGCAATTATATTTTGAATTACTGACCTGATGTAAGTCTTTTCAATGGATCCTCCTTCTGAAACCATGAAGGCAATCCAGGTCCAGGTACTATTGGATTAGACAGGAAAGAAGTTTATGCAAGTCCTAATGTTACCCCCACCCCATCTTTCTTATCTTCTTCACAACAACTCAATAATCTATGCAATATATAAATTTTTAATCACACTGATTTTATAGTGCCAACCACTTAGTCACTTACCATCATCAAATTTGGCTAGAGATTTTTTTTTCACTTTTAATATTTATTTATTTATTTATTTATTTATTTATTTATTTATTTGACAGACAGAGATCACAAGTAGGCAGAGAAGCAGGCAGAGAGAGAGGAGGAAGCAGGCTCCCTGCGGAGCAGAGAGCCTGATGTGGGGCTCAATCCCAGGACCCTGGGATCATGACCTGAGCTGAAGGCAGAGGCTTTAACCCACTGAGCCACCCAGGCGCCCCTGGCTAGAGATAGTTCAAATGTCCATTCTAATTTTCAATCATGACACATTTTGGATGGCAAGGCTCTAAGTCCATTATATATGATGCTTCTTAACCCACAAGTGTACTGTAATTTCAGTAAAATGGGTTTTTAAATCAGATGATATATAAGAAGGAAGTCCAAACTAAAACAGCATTTTTATCCTGATTCTGTAATGGCATTTGGAAAAAATCTGAACTCTCTGTTCATAGTTATCATAACATAGTACTCCATATCAGACTTCTTATTTTACTTTTTATAGTAGGTGGGAAATTTAACTTTTTTTCCAGTATTCTCAATTACATAATACTTTGAAAAGACTTCTCCCAAAAGAATGTCTTAATATGAAGATTCTTTCTTAAAAAAGATTTTATTTATTTATTTGAGAGAAAGAGAGAGCATGAAGTGGGGAGCAAAGGAGGGAGGAGTTAGCCCAATGCAGGGCTCAATCCCAGGACCCTGAGATCATGACCTGAGCTGAAAGCAGACAGACACTTAACTGACTGAGTCACCCAGGCTCCCCTTAATATGAAGATTCTTTATCACAAAAGGTTTTAACTCAAAGAAAGTGAAAGACCACTTTGGAAAGAGATATATCCAGCCTTGAGGAAAGGATGGCCAATGCTATTTTTGACATAAAGAAAAATGACATGAAGTTATTATAAATTCTTTTTCCATTCAGCCTGGATCCCCCAAATTGTCTGATTGACTTCCTCCTGTTAATCTCATATAACTATGTATTTGGAGGATGACAACACAAAAAAACAAACTGTATCATATTATCATTTCTCATAAACTGTGTGCAAATAAAAGTGTTACAAAGAGAATGTCCATAAAAAATAAGTTGGAGTTCATACTCAAGTGAAAATCAGATGATTTGGCATAATATATATTTTTTTAGAAATGACTTCTGACTGTATTAAAAAAGAAAGTCTATCATTTGTTTTATGGAATTGATTTGGGGGAATTTTTGCTAGCTTTATTGAGGTATGATAGATAATTAAAAATTACATATATTTAAGGTGTACAACTTGATGTTTTGATATACATGTACACTGTGAAATGATTAACACAATTAAGTTAATTAACAAATTAACGTGTCCATCACCTCACATAGTTACCTTTCTGTATGTGTATGTGGTAAGAACACTCAAGAGCTTATCAAATGTCAAGTGTACAATATAGTATTATCAATTATAGTCACAGAGCTGTATATTAGGTCTCAGAACTTAACATGTTTTATAACTGAAACTTTGACGCTTTGACCAACACTTGCCATTTTCCCCAACTCAGGATTTTTAGTTTCTTGGTTTTTTTTTTTTTTTTTTTTTTTTCTTTTCTCTCTCATTTAATGCATCATGAAGCAGGCACTCCAGGCCTGGAGTAGCAGTAACTCAAGGATCTCATTTTCCTCTTCACCAGACTTTGCATGACACTTTCATTTTCATCCTTACATGATAACTTCAGGCATCATATCCTACTTCTAGGCAGGAAGGAGAAGGAAGGTACAGGACACATGACACATGTCAGCTTAAAAACATTCTTTTCCTTAGTTATGAAAAGAGCAGTTTTCCCAGAAATCTTATCCTTTGTACTTTTTTTCTTACATCTCATTTGTCAGAACTTGGTTAAAGGAATCTTTTAATTATAAGGGGATCTATGAATCTATGGAAGAGTGTTTTTTTTGTTGTTTGTTTTTTTAATTAGGTGTATTGCTAATTGGAACAACAAAAAATTTTAGTAAGCATGAAGGGGAGAAATAGTGAATAGGAAAATAGTTATAATGACCACACACAATGTCAAAGTCCAAGTTAAAGATTTAGGAAATTTTCTCTTTTTTTCCCATTTTTCACATTTTCATCAAGTCCTATATGACAAAAGACAGTTCTTATGGTCACCTGCAGAGGCAGTTGGACTCCCACCCGAAGTCTGGTTCACATATCAAGGCGGATGATATACTCGATGAGTACCCAGAATTATGTAATTCAGCAGGTAGGTAGCTCAATAGCTTGAGAGAGCAACAAAAGAGACTGGCTTGGGTTTTTATTGTGGCCAGAGGGAAAGGCCTGGGGAGGGTTCCCACCGAGAGGGAAGGAGCTTTTATAGTTTGAATTACTCACTTTCACCAAAGGAGGGAGTGTGTAGGCTTTCTTATCTGCTGGCAGAGATATGGGGCAAAAGGCAAAAGAGGGAAGGTTGAGGTTTAAGGGATGTCAGTGTTTCAATATCAAAAAATGGAATCAGACTCCTTATGACAACAATAAAACCAACTTCAAGTATCTCCAAGTCTCCTCTCAAAGGGGTCTTTCTGATTTGCAATATCCTCCAATGATATTGAGATAGCTATCTTATCATTTCTATGAGGATTCAAAAGTTTCATCAGTATATTTACTATCCTTGGTAGAGGTGTTTTCACAAACACAATCTATCTTTGTAGCCCATCGACAGCATTCCCTGCTCAGCTAGTGAGCTTGGTGGGATTTTTCTAATTACCAGGAAAACAAACGCCAGGAAGCACATTTAAGTTGGAAAAGACAACAGAGTACATGATCTGTGCCACATGGTTTGGTTTCTGGGCGGTTTGTTAGTTTTTGCCTTTAGACTTACTATCTGTGCTTCCTCATTTCTTATTTAGATATGCTGAAAATGTGCTTTTGTTTATTTCCAATAGCATTTTTGAGATGTAATTTATGTACCACAAAATTCACCTATTTTACATTGAGTGTGTAACTCAGTGATTTTTATTAAATATACAGAGTTCTGCAAACATCACCACAAACCTATTTTAGTACATTTCTATTACTGCATAGAAAACTCTTGCCTGTTAACAGTCAATTCCTCCTTCTACCCCATCTCAAGGCATCCATTAATCTGCTTTCTGTCTTTACAGATTTGTCTTTTCTGGATATTTCAGATAAAATGACTCATAATATACATAGTCTTTTGCCTTTGGTTTCTTTTACCTAACATAATATTTTTTAATTCATCCACGTTGTAGCAAGCACTAGTACCTCATTCGTTTTATATTGCTGAATGGCGTTCCATTGTATGGGTGTTTTACAGTTGATTATCCAATAACCAGATGATGAACTTTTGCATTGTTGTCACTTTGGGTATGTTATAAATAATTCTGCTAAGAATATTTAAATTTGTCTTTTGTGGGCATATATTTATATTTTCCCGGATAGACACTCAGAATTGGAATTATTAGGTCACAAGGAAAATTTTTGTTTAACTTTTTAAAGCACTGTGAAACTATTTTCTAAATTGGCTACCATTTTACATGCCAGTCATAAGTGTAGAAGAGTTCCAGCTTCTCTGTATCTTCCTCAACTCATTCTTGTCTTTTTGTTTATGGCTATTCTAGTGGTTATGTAGAGATATGTCATTATGATTTTAATTTGCATTCTATAGTCAGCATGTATGATGTTGAGTTTCTTTTCCCTTTTTTTTAATTTAATTGGACATTTGAAATTTCATCTGGATTATGTCTCTGGCTGGTATTGTTTGTTTACTCTCTCTGTGTCACACAGACACAGACACACACAGACACACACACACATACACACTTTGCTTAATTTCTAGTCCATTATTGATAAACTGTTATGCCCGGTGGGTGTTTTGATTCTCTAGTTCTATTACCTTCTTGTAACAACAGCCCCTGCTATCTTCCTACGTTTTTATATTGTAAATTCTTTAGATCCATTAATCTTCTATGGGCATATTTTGAAGTACCAACTACAAAGTTATAGGATTTATTACTCTTGGAAGTCAGATTGTTTTAATAAGCATTTCATTTTCTATTAAGATGTTGCTATGCTTTTTAAATACATTTTTCTTAATATTTATAACATACATATTTATTTAGAATACAGGTGGTGTTGATTTAATATCTGTTCTCAAGGGGAAAAATAATCCTCAGGGAATTTTAGTTTTGATTAGAGTGACTTTAACAAGACATTTTCTCCTAATGAGATTCTAATTGCCTTAAATCAAGTAAAGAGACCCCAAAGTCTACTCTGGGAGGCCATTTGACAAGTTTAGAAATTATCTTAATCTTTTTTTTTAATAGTGAAAGCCCTAGTACTGAATGTATCTATCACTCTTAAATGGACATTCTGTGAACTGTTTCTTAACATACGGTATTGATCACCTGGGAACTCTGAAAAGGGACCATGATCAATGGGGAGGAGAGTAATGGGTCTGGCAGCTAATTGTGTATGCCTGTGCCTGGGGGCACGTTCTTCTCTACTGGTAGATGATGATAGCATGCTCATTATTTTTCCAAATTACAAATGAACTCCCTACTTTTTTCTTATTGTCTCTGAAACACCAAATAAAATGTCAATTGGAGCCAATATTATAAAGTAATGAAATCCCTAGAGCAAGAGAACCCTAGTAAAGGAAAAAAAAAACATCTAATTAAAATGAAAGAATGAGGCAAAATGCTTTTATTAGCCTCAGTAAGACAGAATATGTGTGAATCCCCAATGCAGGTCTTGGATTTAAAATGTCTTTATGCCTAATATAAACAAAGGAGTCCATTTCTAAGGACTCCCAAATGTACCATTATGTAGTTAAATCAGAACCCTTTTCAATGGCATCCCATTAACTTGCTTTGTTGGAGAAAAGATTCTCACCAAAGCCCCCTTCTGCCAAATAAATATAGTAATGTTTTCTCTAAAATAAAGAAAACCTGGTGGGATTATATTTAAACTCTCCAGTGCAGACAAACTCTCTATATGAAGCTCTATTACACAGAATAAAATTAAATATATACTTCCTTTGACACTCATAATCTAAAAAAATAAAAAATAAAAAAAGGAGTAGTGTTATTTTTGATGACATTTTGAGACTCATAACTGAGTTCCTATGGAATGGAAATATCCTGCTCATGGTCACACTCTAGTATATTGTGTTGAGATTCTTTTCAAAGGTTTTTAAATCCAAATACCAGTCTCCTTTTATCTTGTTTGTTTTCCCTTTGTACCAGAGACAATATCTCGCTTGGGTTTATGTATGAAAGGAGAGAGGCATTGCTACCATCATAATTAGTTAACTCTGCAGCTTAATAAGTAATTTCATGAATCCAAAAAGACATCTCACTCTTCAGGGGCATTAAAGAGAGAAAGCCAAACCTATGTTATGACTGAGCTCTTTAGAGGAGATGTCATATTTATTAAGAAAATTGTCACTTTTCACCAGCACATCATAGAGGTTCCTAAATTAAATCAAATTTCTTAGTGTTAAAAAAATGGTAGTTTAAAAATTTTACTCATCACGTGTATAAGATATAGGCAAGTAAAAAACATGATTTGGCAACATTATATGGAAAAGGTATTTTAATACATCATTTCTGAGAGTATGAATATATACATCAATGTAGTGGGTAGCTAAAGAGGAAAAAGAGTTTACTCGGAGGGAAAAATTTTTTTTTCCTCTACTCACTGAATACTCCAAATGTATGGGTTTCTCACATCAAGCAATTCTGTGACACCAGTTGGATGTCATACAATTCAACTCAATTCTGATGCTATCTGCCTGGAGAGAGTGTCAGATATCATCAGTTAGGGGCTTGGTCTCACAAGACTGCCCCTACTTCCAATGTCAGTCATTTGTTGGAATGGTTCACAAAATCCAGGAAAACAGTTTACTGAGCAGATCACTGGTTTATTACAAAGATTGTAACTTGGGAGCAGCCAGATAAAAGAGATGCACAAGGCAGGGTATGGAGGGAGGGACATGGAGTTTCCATACCCTCCCTGAGTATACCACTCTCCCAGGACCTCCACAGGCTCACCAACTTAGAAGTTCTCCAAACCTCTTCAGTTAGAATTTTTTTCTGGAGGCTTCATTACCTAGACATGATTGATTAAATTACTGGTCATAAGTGATTACCTCAAACTCCAGCTCCTATCCTCTCCCCAGAAGTAAGGAGGTGGGGCTGAAAGTTCTAACCCTGAATCTTGAGAGTAGTTCCCTGGCAACAGAGCTCCATCCTTAGGGGTTTTCCAAAAGTCACCTTACTAACCTAAACTCAAGTGTGGTTAAAAGAAGCTTGCTATGAATCAAAAAAAAAAAAAAAAAAAAAAAAAAAAAAGACACTTTCGGGCCACCTGGGTGGCTCAGTGGGTTAAGCCTCTGCCTTTGGCTCAGGTCATGATCTCAGGGCCCAGGGATTGAGCCCCTCATCAGGCGCTCTGCTCAACAGGGAGCCTGCTTCCCCCCTCTCTCTGCCTGCCTCTCAGCCTACTTGTGATCTCTCTCTCTGCCAAATAAATTTAAAAAAATCTTCTTTAAAAAAAAAAAGACACTTTCACCTTTATCACTCTGGAAGGAGTTTAGATATGCTGAAAGTCCAAGTTAAAGATTTAGGAAAGGAGTTTGGGAAGGAGTTTGGGAACGGTAGTGACTTAAGGACAAAAAAGCCCAAATATTATAGAAAAAGATACTCCCATGACTCTTATTGCTTAGGAAATTACAAGGGTTTTTGGAGCTGTGTAACAGGAAAAGGAACAAAGACCAAATAAACATTTTTTATTATAAATCACAACATCACAGTGGCTTAGTACAATCACTTAAAACTAAGAATACTTCTATGTCCCAGAACTTCTACCTCAAGTATCTTAACTTTGAGAAACTTCCAACTATACACAAGACATCCCAGATATTAATTGCACCATTTAGTACATAAAAACAAAAATTAAAATCTAAATGTCTACCAAAATCAATGTCTAAATTAAATATGGTGAATTTCTACAGTTTAACACAAAGCATGTATAAAGGATCTGCATGCTTTAATATGAATATTCTCAAGGAAAAAAACAGTTGGTTAAAAACAAGTGAGCTCCTAAGCAGTATTAAAGTAAGATACTATTTATCTGAAAAAATACGGAAAGTCATACAAAATATTGTCTATTAATTTTCTCAATGTTTTCAACTATACATAAAAGTTCAAAAATCGGTCAAGAATGATGCAAGAAAATAATGATCATCTCTGGTGAGGAAGAGAGGTGACCAGAGTACAGAATGATGATTAGGGAGTAATTTTAATTTTACTAACAATATGCATATGTTATAAGGGAGAACATATTCATCTATTATATAATTAAAATTTAATAAAACTGGATAGTTATTAAAATTTAATACTCATTAAAATTTATGAATAATTTCATTGGAAACTGTTAAGTAAATAACATGTCTTCCTATACTCATAAACTCATATTAAAGATTAGGGTCTATTTCCTACAGCGAAAATAGTTTCAACAACAGATCCATTTTTGTCAAATTTGTATATGACAGGTAAATGCACATGTTGTTACTAATTTACCTTGTGAGTTAATTTACTGCCACTATAAAATATCCATGTAATCAAGAGTACTTAACAGGTATCTGTGAAGAAATTGTATAATCAAAGTGAATGCAAAAAAATCGCTAAAATGTTAGCATTAATATTTTTATAATAATATTAACAGCAATGTTGCATGTACAATATGCTCTCCTCTTTTACCAGCCCAGAAACTTGCTTTATAATGAACTGTATTCCATTTTCTGTGGTTCACAGGGTTATGACTACAAAGAGTTACATGCTGCCACATCACTGTAATTGAGAGGACTGCCAAAAGTCACATCAACACCCCACAGTTTGATCCCAGACATTCTCACACTCACATAAATTATTTTGATTTTGCCACTATACAGGTTATCTTACCAAAGTCCAATTTTAATAGCCATTTAAAAATTTGCAGGGGATGGTTTAAATTTGTCCTGGCCCATGACAAACAGAGCTGAGTACGAGAGTTAAGAATTTTGAGAATGGACCCAACCATAATGAGGCTCCAAGAAGCAGAGGTAAGAAGACTGTGGTGGGGTGGAGGAGGGAAGGTAAGAGCGTGTAGGTGCAGGTCTGGGGAGGATGATCGACTTCATACATGTTCGGGTGCAGAGCTATTCTCTGAGCCTACAGCCATGAATAACTAATCAGCACATGCACATGAAAAGTGAATTTAATTGTTATTTCTAAGTAAACAGGTGAATTTCTCTTTAAAGAAAATTAGAATATTAGAGAATATTGATTCATTTTCTCTGTGCTTTAACAAGTTTGCAATATTCCACCATCGAGCAAAGTAGAAAGATATTGATAAAAAGTCACTTTAAAATCAATCTTGTCACTTCAATGTGTAATATTTTGACATATCTATAAATATCATTGAAATATTACAGTAGCAAGTAGCTCTCAGTCTTAAAAACATAAATCTGTAGGGTAGCATACAAAAGTTTTAATATTCTAGCTAGTACAATTAGGTTTATCCTTAATTTTATTCATAATATAAGAAAATAAAATATGGGCTTGTGATTCTATAAGATGTTCTGGTCCTTCAGAAACATAAAGGAGCCCAAAGAAAGAGACAACTAGGTACCATAGCTGTGTGATAAGAGCCTTTGAGCTGTCTCCTTTCTTTCCTCTACATAGCCTGCATGGATCAGTGTTTGCTTCTTTGCTTTTCAAAAAGCAGTAATATCAGCTAACGGCGATGGGGCAGTATTATGACCGTAATGAATCTGCTTGGTATGGGGAGGACCCAAAATCAATCAGTATAGATAGGCTACTGGGAATCATTTTGGCAGTTCTTCACCTTTCAAGCAATGTACTTATAACAGAATGAGACAATATTTTGCAAAGAGCAGTTTTTAGGGTATATATTAAGTGAGCTGCCCTACAGAGAGCCCACAGTTAACACTGTAGGATCAAGTCCTTATTTGACATCCAGAAACTCATGGACCTTCAAGAGGGCTCTTTTCAGTGAGGCATGCTCTGAAAAATGTGAGTGCTTACAGACATCACAATGAGCATGACATAAAATCCTGAGATGCTTAGACAAAATAAAACGCAGAAGCACATTACTATGATAGATGCATTGAAGACAACCACAAAGAGAATATTATTAACTGATATCAACTGAGAATAATATCAACTGAGGAAGTGAAAAAAAAAAACAAACCAAAACCAGAAAGAAACAAACAAAAACAATTTTTTTGTTTGTTTCTTTCTGGTTTTGGTTTGTTTTTTTCACTTCCTCAGTTGATGATACAGGAACAGAATATGACATCCTAGG
Organism: Lontra canadensis; assembly: GCF_010015895.1. Lineage (NCBI taxonomy): Eukaryota > Metazoa > Chordata > Mammalia > Carnivora > Mustelidae > Lontra > Lontra canadensis. Next base: position 10,841,669 of record NW_022631036.1, read on the forward strand.
CAAATATCAAAATACCTCCAATGGTAATATTTATAACTGATAAATCTAGCATGGTATGAAAAACTTTAGGGGGGATGTTCTAATTGACAAAAATAACACATCTGTACTTGAATTAATGCCTCAAGATAAATTAGTAGTGATTAGCTTTTGGCATAAATATAGAGGATTGGAAAAAAAGTCTGCAGCCAAATAACATAAAATGCACATTTTTTAGCATATGAATGTGGTCATTTTGTATGTTTACTTCAAAATGACCTAAGTTTCCAGTTATTAAATCAAACACTAGTCTTGCTATTGCTGAGGAGATATTTTGTAGACATGTAATTAAAATGTATATCAGTTAACTTTAAGGCACATTTTCTAGATAATTTGGGTGGGTCTAATACAATTAGTTAAAAGCAACCTGAGGACTCCCTGAAGAAATACTGCTTATGGAGAAGAGCTTCAGCTTTTGCTTTAGAGTTCCAGACTACCCTTCCTGACAGCCTGTCATTATCTAGAACAATGTCAAAGTTAGGAAATATTTTTTCCCTGCAGGTTTAGTAGAAATGGCTTTTAAAACATTTTGACTACTGTTATCATCTGGAATTAGAGATCCAGATAAGAATCTAGTCAGCTAGAGTTGTTGAATTTATTCATTAAAAAATATAACCTTAATTTTTAAAATCTATTATAGCTATAGTTGTTTCTCCCCCTTTCCTTCTTTGTTTGGATTAGCTTTAATTTTTTTTTCCATCCACTTTGTCTTATGTTTAACCATGCTATTAGTCTTTGTCCTTACTATAGATTTTTGTTCATAATTATATGGGATTTTTAGCTACCTTTTATTATGTATTTCTAATTTTATTGTGTTGAGGTCAGAGAGTAATATTTCTCTAGAGTCTTTGGATTGTGGTCTAGTTCATTTTTATGAATGATCGACCCATGTATGCTGTGTCAGAGTTCAACCAGGAAAACAGCACCAGCAGGAGATAGATATATTAAAAGAGTTAGTGTAAGAATGTGAATTATGTGACCATGGGACAGGGAAATATGGAAAGGGGTCCTCTAAGCAAAGAGAGACCCTAAAAGTAGTAGATCAGAAAGAAACAGAGACAATATACAATAACAGTCACCTTACAGGCAATACAATGGCACCAAATTCATATCTCTCAATACTTACCCTGAATGTTAATGGGCTAAATGCCCCAATCAAAAGACACAGGGTATCAGAATGGATTTTAAAAAAAAAATCTATATGTTGCCTACAAGAAACTCATCTTAAACCCGAAGACACCTCCAGATTTAAAGTGAGGGGGTGGAAAATAATTTACCATGCTAATGGACATCAGAAGAAAGCAGGAATGGCAATCCTTATATCAGATCAATTAGATTTTAAGCCAAAGACTCTAATAAGAGATGAGGAAGGACACTATATCATACTCAAAGGAACTGTCCAACAAGAAGATCTAACAATTTTAAATATCTATGCCCCTAAAATGGGAGCAGCCAACTATATAAACCAATTAATAACAAACTCAAAGAAACACATTGACAATAATATAATAAGAGTAGGGGACTTTAACACTCCCCTCACTGAAATGGACAGATCATCCAAGCAAAAGATCAACTAGGAAATAAAGGCCTTAAATGACACACTGGACCAGATGGACATCACAGATATATTCAGAACATTTCAACCCAAAGCAACAGAATACACATTCTCTCTAGCGCACATGGAACATTCTCCAGAATAGATCACATCCTCGGTCCTAAATCAGGTCTCAACCGGTATCAAAAGATTGGGATCATTCCCTGCATATCTTCAGACCACATCACAATTCCAGACTTCAAGCTCAATTACAAAGCTGTCATCATCAAGACAGCATGGTACTGGCACAAACACAGACACATAGATCAATGGAACAGAATAGAGAGCCCAGAAATAGACCCTCAACTCTATGGTCAACTAATCTTCGACAAAGCAGGAAGGAATGTCCAATGGAAAAAAGACAGCCTCTTCAATAAATGGTGTTGGGAAAATTGGACAGCCACATGCAGAAAAATGAAATTGGACTATTTCCTTACACCACACATGAAAATAGACTCAAAATGGATGAAGGACCTCAATGTGAGAAAGGAATCCATCAACATCCTTGAGGAGAACACAGGCAGCAACCTCTTCGACCTCAGCCGCAGCAACATCTTCCTAGGAACATCGCCAAAGGCAAGGGAAGCAAGGGCAAAAATGAACTATTGGGATTTCATCAAGATCAAAAGCTTTTGCACAGCAAAGGAAACAGTTCACAAAACCAAAAGACAACTGACAGAATGGGAGAAGATATTTGCAAATGACATATCAGATAAAGGGCTAGTGTTCAAAATCTATAAAGAACTTAGCAAACTCAACACCCAAAGAACAAATAATCCAATCAAGAAATGGGCAGAACACATGAACGGACATTTCTGCAAAGAAGACATTCAGATGGCCAACAGACACATGAAAAAGTGCTCCATATCACTTGGCATCAGGGAAATACAAATCAAACCCACAATGAGATATCACCTCACACCAGTCAGAATGGCTAAAATTAACAAGTCAGGAAATGACAGATGCTGGCGAGGATGCGGAGAAAGGGGAACCCTCCTACACTGTTGGTGAGAATGCAAGCTGGTGCAACCACTCTGGAAAACAGCATGGAGGTTCCTCAAAATGTTGAAAATAGAGCTACCCTATGACCCAGCAATTGCACTGCTGGGTATTTACCCTAAAGATACAAACGTAGTGATCCGAAGGGGCACGTGTACCCGAATGTTTATAGCAGCAATGTCTACAATAGCCAAACTATGGAAAGAACCTAGATGTCCATCAACAGATGAATGGATAAAGAAGATGTGGTATATATACAATGGAATACTATGCAGCCATCAAAAGAAATGAAATCTTGCCATTTGCAATGACGTGGATGGAACTAGAGGGTATCATGCTTAGTGAAATAAGTCAATTGGAGAAAGACAGCTATCATATGATCTCCCTGATATGAGGGAGAGGAGATGCAACATGGGGGATTAAGGGGGTAGGAGAAGAGTAAATGAAACAAGTTGGGATTGGGAGGGAGACAAACCATAAGTGACTCTTAATCTCACAAAACAAACTGAGGGTTGCTGGGGGGAGGGGGGTTGGGGGGGTGGGGTTATGGACATTGGGGAGGGTATGTGCTATGGTGAGTGCTGTGAAGTGTGTAAACCTGGCTATTCACAGACCTGTACCCCTGGGGATAAAAATATATTATATGTTTATAAAAAATAAAAAATAAAAAATTTAAAAAAAAAAAAAAAAGAATGCCTGCCCTTTACTATGGAGAAAAAAACACAATCTCCACAGTCCAAGATTCAATGTAGGCAGTTACCCTTTCCTACCTGAAGAATCAACCCTTCTAACTTCCAAGGCTATTTACATTATAAACATCCTTTAACAATAGTCCTGATCATAGGCAGTCATGATTCCTTTCATAATACATGAAGACACGTGAGTGATCCATAAAGAATTGCCTTACAACAATAGTACCCAATATGACCCTTCAGTCATAAAGCATCTTGGCCTTAGGTTAATTTTCCCATAAGTATTCCACCTTGGTGTCTACTCTGATTAATCTAACAGAGACTGGTATCAAATCTATTCAATTTGTTTCATGTAGCATTTAATTAAGGCTACTACTAATAGGACTCCAAGCAGCAAGAACATACTAACGGGCAGTATTGAACTCAAACATATCCCCAGGTTCTGGACGCAAAGTAGCTGAAGAAAACCATCGGGGTATTCTCCCTTACCTTTTAAAATTGGTCTTTCCACTTGGCCCAATCCATTGATTGTATTAGCTATTGCACAAACAATACCTTTGTCAAAAGTTGGAAATCTAGGACAATTTTATCATCCAAAGCAACCTTGGTCAGTAAAGCAGAAACTGACCTAAATGCTGACTATAACTGAAGTGGTTTCATTGATCATTTCAGCTTTTCTCACTAGACCTCCCCATTGTAGGGATAATGAGTCTTAAAAAAAATTATCAATCTACCTATATATCTACTAACTTATACTTTTTATTATTTTTTAATTTTAATTCCAATACAATTAACATACCTTGTTATATTAGTTTCAGGTATATCCCACAGTGATTCAACAATTCTATATGTTACTCAGGGCTCATCATGATAAGTGTACTCTTAACTTCCCTCACCTATTTCACCCATCTCCCATTTACCTCCCCTCTGGTGGCCATCAGTTTGTTCTCTATTGTTAAGAATCTGTTTTTTTGTTGGTATCTTTTTTCCTTTATTTTTTTCTTTTTTAAAGTCCACACACGATTGGAAATCAGATGATATTTGGCTTCTCTGACTGACTTATTTCACCTAAGCATTGTACAATCTAGATCCATCCAAGGTATTACAAACGGCAAGATTTCATTCTTCTTTGTGGCTAATACTCCACTGTTCTGGTAAGCTCCCCTGAGCAAATAAGCATATCTTCACTTTGGAGATATTTCTGGTGACAGCTGAGGACTACATGGTCTTTAGTGGAATTTCCTTGTACACTTGAATGTCTTCTGTGATACTTTCATAGTAGAAGTCATTATGTTTTCGCCAGGGTGGCATATTAAAAATTAACACTTGGCCCTCATGCAAGAGATACAGTTCCTGAGGTGCACATGATCCCCTGGGGAAAATATATATATATATATTGTTTACAGTTTTTGTCCTTCCTGAGTGACTTACATCAATTCAGGGTCACAGGCTGACAGTGCCTCCAGCATGGCACTACCATCATCCAGTTGGCTTTCATCTGCCTGATAATATTACTGGGCAATGGCAATGGGATTGAGTTGGGGGAAGAAATCCAGAGGTGTTGAGAGAGATTTTTCTCATTGGTTCCACATACACAGGCAAACTGCCTCTCCAGTGGGGATGGAAAATGTGTTGTCCTAGGGCGCCTGGGTGGCTCAGTGGGGTAAGCATCTGCCTTTGGCTCAGGTCATGATCCCACAGTGCTAGGATCAAGCCCAGTGTAGGGCTCCCTCTTCAGCGGGAAGTCTGCTTCTCCCTTTCCCTCTGCCTCTGCCCCTCCTCACTGCTCGTTTGTTCCCTCTATCTCAAATAAATAAATAAAATCTTAAAAAAAAATGTGTTGTCCTGTTGTTATGACAATAGCTCTTCCTTTGTCTGCTTAAACGAGAGTAAGCCTCAACCACAGAACTAGCAGAGCAGCTCCTGTCAATTCTATTCTGGTTGGTTAGCCTTTAAATATTCATTATTAGGTAGTACAACGAGGAACCCTTGTTACCCCCACCACCAATACCAGCACTTGGGTTAGAGCATACACTACTGGATGTCTGGGAATCTTTTTATATCACTGAATCTATACACAGGAATCTTGTCCTTCCTCTTCCATAAAGTCACAATTCTCAAGGAATCCCATTCTGAATGGCAAAATTGTCAGTAAGTATGAATGGTTTGAGATTTTGCTCTGGGGAAGAGTTTACAAATTAACCTGCCACTATTTCATGACTGCTGATAGAGCACATGATTTCTGAAACTAAGAGGAAGGTCTTCATTTTTTTCACAGTACAGTAAGTAACATAAGCATCTGCTTATTTGTGTGTGTGTTCAACTTGCCCCAAGACCAATGGATACATGTACATGTGACTGGTTAACATTCAGAAGAACCCTGAGCTTAGGAAACCAGGACCCATTATAATGGGTAGTAAGCATGTCTACATTTTGCTCCACATTGAGACATTGTTATATTACACTGGACAATAAGAATGACTGCTCTTTGTTTCAGTTGAAGACACTGTCTCTATCTTCTAGGGCTATTTGCTGTATAGAAATGCTTGAAATTAGAGTACAGAGCAAAGGAACTTAGTGTCTCATTTTGTACGATGTGCAGAAATGAGAGAGATCTATGAAGAATTTTCTCAAAAACAGGAATAGGACAATCATGCCTGTTATCATCATAAATATCTAATGACTATGGTGAATTTAATAAAAAAATTATTGTTCAGTGTTTAGATGAGAAGAACTTTCATTATTTGAAAATGAAATTATTACTTAAGTAGAGAATCCAATATAATCAACGAAAGCCTATGGTTATAGTATACTATAGTCTATGGCTATAGTATAGAGAGTTCAGCTAAAATACTGGATCTAAAGTGACCATATGCTTTCCTCGAGTCTGTGCATCTGAGATTAAAAGAAAAATATAACCAGACAAACAAAAACAAATTGCTAAGTGAAGCAGCCCAGCAGGGGCCCTGAAAATTCCTGCACATTTTTGATGAATGTGCCAAACTGCAAGTCTGTGCTATACCCTGACACTGAATAGTTTCTGTAAGTGTTTATATAGTTAAATAAGTCAGTCAAGGTGAATACAACATGAATATCGTGTGAGAGCTTGTTTCCAGTATACATTGACTGGCTTGTTTGATGGCTCACTATAAAAAATAGTAAGCCCTTGGCATTGTTTTCTTTCTTTTTCAGATAGTTCATTGTTAGCATATACAAATGCAAACAGAAACAATTTTACTTCTTCCTTTCTGATTTGTATACTTTCTTTATCTTTCCTAATTTCTCTGACTAAAACTGCCAGTACTACGTTGAATAGGAGTAGCATGGGTTTGTACTCTTTTCTTGTTCCTGATCTTAGAAAAAAAAGGTCTCAACTTTCACTGTTAAATATGATGTTAGCTGTGAGCTCTTTGTTTACAGTTTTTATTATGTCAAGGTACATCATGTCCATGCCTAATTTGTTGATGGTTTTTTATTATGAAAGGATTAAATTTTGTCAAATGCTTTTTCTACATCTATTGAGATCACTACATGATTTTTATTTTTCATTGTATTAAGGTTAATGTGCCACATGTATTGATTTGTTTGTATATGTTGACTCATCTTTGCATCCCATATGATCATGGTATAGGATCCTTTTAATGTGCTTTTGGATCTGGTTTGCTAGAATTTTGAGAATTTTTGCATCATATTCATCAAGGATATAAGCTTATAATTTTCTTTTCTTGTAGTGTCTTTATCTGGCTTTGGTACAGGGTAAGTCTGGCCTCATAAATTATGTTTGAAAGTGTTCTCTTCTCTTTAATTCTTTTTTAATATTTTATTTATTTATTGGACAGATAGAGATCACAAGTAGGCAGAGAGGCTGGCAGAGAGAGAGGAGAAAACAGGCTGCTTGCGGAGCAGAGAGCCCGATGCGGGGCTCGATCCCAGGACCCTGAGATCATGACCCGAACCGAAGGCAGAGGCTTTAAGCCACTGAGCCACCCAGGCACCCCTCTTCTCTTTAATTTTTTGGATTAATTTTAGAAGGATTGGCATGAATTCTTTTTTAAATGGTTAGTAGAATTCACCAGTGAAACCTGGTCCTGGGCTTTTCTGTGTTGGGAGATTTTTGATTACTCATGCAATCTCCTTGCAGGCTAGTGGTCTGTTCACATTTCTATTTCTTCATGACTTAGTCTAATTAAGTTGTACATTTCTAGGAATTTATCCATTTCTTCTAGGTTATAGGGTGTTGCAATTACACAGAGCCTTAAGCCCTGCTATGATCAGCGGGCCAACAGGCTGTGCCCCAAAGTGGGGCATGGCTATAGGTTATTCTTTGCTATTGGGCACTGCTAGCTGTGGTCCCCTATTGGGTAAGGCAGCTGGCCTGGCACCCTGCTTCGGTGGGGCCATCAGCTGTACCCCACATTTGGGCAGGGTTAGAAGCTGTGCTCTAAGATCAGTTAGGGTCACTGGCTTTCTGCCTGGCAAGGCTCCAGGTTGTGTTTAGTAATTGAGTGGGACTACAGGCTGAGCTCAACTACCAGACTGGGCTCCAAGGTTGCCTGGCATTTTTATCCAGGGTTCCAAGTTAGGTGGGACCAGATGCTATGCTCAACAGATGGATGGGACGGTTGCCTTGGCTCCCTGTCCTGACAAGGCCAAAAAATCATCTAATTAGTCATGATGGCTCAGTGGCTGAGGACCCAAACTGGGCAGAACTGCCAACAGAGCTCCCAGGCCAGATGGGGCCCCAGTTTTGCTCTGCAGATGGGCAGAACCACTGGCTGGGATCTCTACTCAGTTTTCATCACCAAGAGGAATGCGGTCTGCAAAGATCCACATGCTCTTTGCTGTGAGGCCTCCACCCTTCTCAGTCTCTACCTGATTCCCCAGGTGTATTCCATGAGGTAATACCTAAGTAAGTGTTCCGAAAAAGTATCCCTGAATGTGGGGGAATTTGAGTGTCCACTTTAGGTTCTCATGTTCCCACTGGAAAAACTAAAGGCCTGGGCACCCCCTCAGTGCAGCGCTCCACCAGTTGGGAGAGGGACAACGAAGTCAAAGTTAAACAACTTCCCTTCCCCTTTTAATGTACGTGCTCTCCATTGCAGTGGCCTGAGGGGATTTATCAGCTTCATCTCCAGTCTCTAACATCTTCACAAAGTTGTCTTATCTCTAGATATTTGCAGGTTGCTTTTACTGTGACAGGAACTGAAGTCAGGAGCTACCTAATTTGCCGTCTTGCTGATGTCCCTCCAACATTCTCTTGTTCTTATTATGTTTCACTTCATCTACTCTTGGCTATTCAGGTTTGCATTTTTCACTTACACAAGAAGAAAACAGGACAGAGAGTGAGAGATATTGACACAGAGAGAGAAAGATTAAGAGTAAAAAAAGGGGGGGAACCCCCGAAAAACTGTAACAGCTAAATGGTTCTTATGTATAAAATACAATTCTGTATGATGAGGACAACAATTATTGAGCACCATTCTACTAAATGTCATAATGGATACTGAGAAACTTTTCGTTTAACATCAAACCCAGGTATGTTGCTGCACTAACTGGGGCACCTGGACAGGTCAGTAGTTAAACATCTTGATTTCAGCTCAGGTGATGATCTCAGGGTTGTGAGATCAATCCCCAAGTGGGGCTCCACACTGGGCATAGAGTCTGATGAAGATTTTCTCTATTACTCTGTCCCTCGTCCCACCTCCCACCCACAGTGCATGTGCCGGCACGTCCCCTCTCTCTAAAAACAAATAAATAAATAAAATTACTTTACTAATGAGCAAAAACAAAGTGTGGAAATGTGGTATACTGTAGAAACCACAGAGAAGCCTTCTGAGTTCAATTTGCTGTGTTTTACAATATTGGGGAGAATCTCAAGCTGACAAGGAAGGCAACAATTCTTCTTTTGTGTTTTACTGAAATATTCCTGTATTTGACCTTGCATTGAAAAGCATAAATATTTCCCTTGATAATAAAAATAGAGCAGACATGTAAAGAAGTCCCACAGAGAACAAGGCTGGAAGTTAGATATAAATGAGCCCTCTAAAATATAAACCTCAAAGAAATACAATCTACTTCCAAATGTTTGAAGGAAATATTCTCAGCAAAGAACATCAAATATAACTGGCTAAAAGCTTTAGTGATCTCAGTAGGTTTTCATGGGAAAAACATTTGAGTTGGTGGCAATGGTGTCAGATTTTGGAAGGCTTCAAGTTGAGGCTTATCAAAAATTTCATATTCCTCAAAGACACCACTTGAACACCAGCTTAAGTATGGCCTTTCGTGGTTATAAGCACTGTTTTTGCAGGTATGTAATGATGATGATCAATTTGTAGCATGCAGTTAGTTTTCTAGGAGATATGCTAAAACACACCATCCTAGTGATTTGAAGGGCTGATGTCAATAATGGAAATAACTCAGAAGCTAGACAACAACAACAGAAATATTAAATATGAAGTGAAGCATTCTCAAGAATTCATCATGCTTTTCTGTAATTCAATTAACATAGGAATTTGGAAATAATTACATTTTTCTTCATCAAGGATTTTAGGGGTTTAATTTCATTATCTAACAAGAGGAGAATGGAATACCTTTTCTTCTCTTATCATAAAATCTAAGGATACGTATGTCTCAGATGACTCAATGTTATTAATATGAATTTTGTTTTTACTGACAGTGTAATTATGCCTTCAGAGGTACATTAGATGTGTAAAACAATTTTACCAATATTTAGCTAACATTTACATTTACTGAGTTCTTACCATATACCATTTTATAGCTAAGCACATTCAATTTATTACTTTATTGAATACTCATGAAAATATTCCTATTCTCATTTTATAGATTAGGGACCTAAAACTGAGAGATATAAAAAAAAGTTTGCTATCGCACTGCCAGTGTGGTGGTCTGAGCCATTGTTTGATTCCAAAACCAGTGCATATTAACAAGTGTATATACAGTTCTCATGCTAAATGGGCTCTGTTGTCCCTTTAAAGTAATTTAATCTATTTTTGTAATTTCCTATTTTTTCTAACCTATTCTACTTCAGATGAATACATGCATGCGTTTAGGTACATATACGCAAAGTCACATACAAACGCATGCATAGAAGTTTGTGTCTGAATGTATGTATGTGTCTATGCATACACATATATGTGTACTCCCCTGCAGTATAGTAGGTTGGAAAACACAGAAAATTATAAAAGCAGATTAAATTACTTTAAGGGAATAATAGTCCTTTTAGCATGAAACTGTGAAGATATATGTGTGAGGTAATGTGTGCACACACCACATACACACATATGCACAGTTATATATCAATTCATTCACTCTGCTGAGTGTTGGAAATATAAATAACAAATCTTCTTTTTTTTTTTAAAGATTTTATTTATTTATTTGACAGACACAGATCACAAGTAGGCAGAGAGGCAGGCAGAGAGAGAGGGGGAAGCAGGCTTCCTGCCGAGCAGAGAGCCTGATGCGGGGCTCGATCCCAGGACCCTGGGATCATGACCTGAACCGAAGGCAGAAGCTTTAACCCACTGAGCCACCCAGGCGCCCCAAATAACAAAGCTTCTTGATGAGACTCTTGGACTAATGAAATTTTATTTTCAGGTTCTAAAGTGTATAATTACAGGATGCATTTGAACAAGCAGAATAGGTAACCGAGAAATCTTTTTCCCTTAGACTTTCACAACTGTGAGTCCAGTGTGTTTGTTTTAGAAATCTATCCTTCATAAGTAGGATTTTATTGACCAGACTATGGATAATCTTCTAAAGTGAACTTTGGAAAAACATCTGGTCATTATACAAGGAAAGGTTCTTTTTGGAAAGGATATTCACTCTTAATAGTTTAACCTGAAGATTTTATGAGTTATATTATGGTAGGATGAGTGAAATATGAGAAGTTTTCATTAAGTCATTTCCTAAATAAAGGTACTAGATATTTCCTAAATATAGGGTTTAAAAAATTACAATGAGGTGTTTTTGAATATACTTTGAAATTGTATATAAATAAATGAGTAAATTTGAAAACATGTTATAGATCAATTGCCATTGATGAAAGAGCATATCCTACTTTATAGAAGTTTCTTTAAAGAGACAAATTTCACTTTCTAACCTAGTTAGAAAGGGCATTCATCACTACTTGACACACAGATGCTGTGAAATAAATGTACTTCCAAAGAACTCGATACCTAGTTCAATTTCCTCTTGACAGTAGCTTTCACGTTATTTTCCTGGTAATTTTTGTGGGTTGACAGATAGTGCTGTAGAAGTGCTAATTGACAGACAGATTCCCTGAGTGACAGATGGTAACACAGACCCAATTGTCAGAGTGCAATAATGTTAACTATTGAAATGAGAAACAAACACATCAAGGATCCTTGTTTTACACACACATACACACACACACACACACACACAACTACATATAAAAAGTCTGTGTTATAGAAGCCAAATGCCATCCTGAAGACTAAAAGCCAAAGGATTTTGTGGTAGGGGTCCCTTGATGGTTCAATAGGTTAAGCAACTGACTCTTGATTTTGACTCAGGTCATGACCTCAGGGTCATGAGATGGAGCCGCACGTTGGGCTCCACTCTTAGCATGGAGCCCGCTTAGCAATCTCTACCTCCCTCTCCCTCTGCCTCTCCCTTGCTCCCCTCCCCACATGCTCATTCTCTTTCTCTTAAAAAAAAGAAAAAATTTAAAAATGACTTTGGAATATAAACAGTTTTCCAGAGAGTTTGCTAAAGAAAATGACAACTTCTCATAGCAGTATTCAAGATGAGGGGCAGCTGGGTGGCTCAGTCAGTTAAGTGTCTGCCTTCCACTCAGGCCATAATCCCAGGGTCCTGGGATTGAATCCTGCATCGGGCTCCCTGCTCAGCAGGGAGTCCACTTCTCCCTCTGCCTGATGCTCCTCCTGCTTGTGTTTGCTCTCTCTCTGACAAATAAATAAATAAAATATGTTTTTAGAAAACTGTATCTAAGCTGATTTTAGAGTAATAGAAATGGTCCTGACAACAATTTCACAAAACTGATGGACACTGTTAATGTATGTTTAGCTTTCCTCAACCATCATCATTCACTAAAGATGTCCCAGGATGGAAAATAAAAACTTCTGTGTGTTATATCACTTTGGAATAAATACTTTATGCCTAAGTTCAAGTTGTATTTGAAGAGGAGAGAATGAGTGTTAGTAGTAAGAAATCAAGGGACTAAGATTTATATAAAATCAAATTATTTTAAACTTAAATTATTTTTAGAACTCAGAGAAGGAATCCCAACTGGAATGTTGTACATTGTGTTATATTTTTAAGACTTTATTTAAAAATGCACATGCTTTAATAAGTCAAAAAGTTGGAACTTGTGAAGCAGAGAAGAGTTATATAATGACCCATCAGAACACAGGAAAAATGGTCTTTCAGATCTTATCCAGTCCCAGAAAACTTTCAAATATTTGTCTTATAAATCATTTTATGGACTGGATTACAGATTAAACTTGGCATGAACTTTATATAATGAATCCAAGAATAATCTTCTTATGCCCAAACTCACATAGTCCTCTGCTAAAACTGTCAATCAGATCAATGAATTAACAATAACTCCCGAGGAGATTTATATTTTTATCTTTCCTATTTTATGAGACTATTTCTTTAAGTGACAGTAATAAATACAAAATGCATGTCTCAGCTTCCATGTCCAAAAATTCCCATTCACAGCTTATAAAATTTGTTTCTGCTGGACTTGGTGACATTGCAATCCTAATGATGAAATCACTTTAAAAGCAAATTTATGTATATATCAGGTGGCTAATATATTTCTAAGCATGGTTAAATAAAGAGGATTCAAGCATCTACTTTGGTAATTAAGAAGGAATCCTGAGATTTGTACTGAAAACAATTACTTTTGATTAAGAGAGTGGACAGAACAAAAAAAGGTTTGCTCCTTCTTCAAACCACACTACAATGACAGTAAACATATTTTTAAGGTTTAAATACATAAGTACAAAGAGAATAGGGGTGTAATGATAGCTACAAATTTTGGAAATTATAAAATAAATAGTTGGTAGTAGGATCCAGAAATTCCCTCTGGGTATTTATTCAAAAGAATCAAAGTCAGATTTCAAAGAAATATTAACATTTCAACATGCACTGCAGTGTTATTCACAATAGCCAGGATATAGAAACAACCAAAATGTCCATCAGTGGATGAATGGATTAAAAAAAAAAGCCATATAGACATACAATGGAATATTACTGAAGAATAAAAAAGAAAGAAATCCTGTCATCTGTGACAGCATAGATGAAGTTGGAGGACATTATGCTAAGTAAAATAAGCCAGTCACAAAGGGACAGATACTGCATGAATCTACTTATGTGAGGTATGTGAGATAAACTCACAGAAAGGGAAAATACAACAGTAGTTTCTAGGGGTCTGGGGTAGGGGTCTGGGAAGAAACAGGGAATTACTAATTAACATGTACTAAATTTCAGTTAAACAAGATAAATAAATTCTAGAGATCTGATGTACAACATCGTGCCTGATAACAGTACTGTATTTTATACTTAAAAACCTGTTAAGAGACAACTCTCAGCATGCCGTGAACTTGATGGCTGAGCCTCTGGAGCAGCATCTAGCTCTGTTGCACTCCCCGTCTCATCCCCACCACTGCACCTGCCATGAGAACCACGGAGGAGACACCACCCCCCTTCCCAGGCTGCAGCAAGCTGCACGTGAAGAAGCTGACCCTGGGGATCACATGTGTATTAGAATCTTTCCCAGGTGTGGTAGAGGTGGCTATCATAGAGAAACCCCCACTGAACATCGTATGATTTCTTCATGGGAGCAACAAGATAACTGTGTGGTACCTGAGGATGTGAAGAATTTTTACCTGATGACCAATGGCTTCCCCATGACATGGAGTGTGAAGCTGGATGATGGGGCATCCATGGCAGCATGGCCATTGACAGCATCTCAGCACTCAGTCAACTCAACCAGTCTTCCATGTGTTCACTTCCGAAGGCACCAACTCTGGCAGACCTGGAGGACGATGCACTTGAACCCTGGGAGAACCAGCCAGAGAAGCCTCGTTTGATTCTTGCAGCGTGATGTGTGAGCATGGGAATGGGGAGGTTTGCCTTGTCTGCAAAAGAGGGAAACCAGTGTTAGCAGAAGACACTGAGATCTGGTTCCCTGACGGAGCATTTTCTTGGCATTTTCTCACAGGCACCTTCACCGCTTACAATCACCTGCTCATCAGGCAGCTGGGCCTGCCGCAGTGGCAGGACGCCTTCACCAGCTATGGCTTTAGCCCACAGGCCAAGCAGTGGTTCAACATGTATAAACCCATCACCTACAACACAGACCTATTTGCAGAAGAGAACAACTCCTTCATGAACAAGCTGGAATCCAGCAAAGTGTTCAAGAGCAAGAATGAGACCTTAATCCCCAGATAGGGGCAGTCCAGCCTGCAGGTGGTCAGAAAGGGCCCCCAGGTCCTCCCTCCTCCTCTAAATCCTCATCTAGCCCTGGAAACCCTGTCTGGATATGAGCACCCCTACCTCCCTGCCAGTCCCTCATCAATGATTTCCATGCACAGATGGCTGAAGCCTCAGATTCTGAGTGGCACAATAGGCCTCTTCCCATCTGAGTGAGCCAAATCCTAGGCTTTCTACTTCCACTGGCATTAGCCAGGAGTTCAAGAGCATTCTCTGGTCTCCCCCAGAGTCTTTTCCTCATCTCTTGCTTCTGAAAGCTGTGGAGAGTTTCAGAACTTGTTTGTTAAATAGAACTGTTAAGACTTTTCCTCTCTTTCTACCAATGACCCTCTACACCTGTCAGCAGTGATGAGAGAAATCCCCTGAAGAAACCACTGATTTTGACCCATGAGGCATTAGAACTGTGCTGTTCAATTGGTAATCACTAGCCAAAGGTAGCTGTTTAAGCTATATTAAAAATTCAATTCCTCAATTGCATTAGCCACATTGTGAGTATTCATGTGGCTAGAAGCTTCTGTATTCAACAACAGAGATAATGGAACATTTCCATCATCACAGAAAGTTTTGTTGAGCAGCACTGCATTAGAATATTTTCATGCTGCCCCTACTCAAACCAGTTCATTTTTATTAGAAAATGTGGATACATTAATTTGTTGGGTCATAATCCTCCATGAAAATGCTTGAAGATACAGTTGTATATGTTCTTTTTATTTTTCCTAATTCTTACTCTGGTCCTTTTTAGTTTCCTATAAAAGTTTGTTATTTCCAGTTAAAAAAAAAAAAAAAAAAAGGCCAAAAACCTGTTAAGAGGTTCTATCTCATGTTATAGTCTTACTATAATTTTAAAAAGGGTGTGACTCTGGAATCATTTTTTCAGCATCTGGTTCATAAATGCAAGTATTTTATCAGTGAGAAACCAGAGTTTTATTTCCCCTTCTGTGTGGGTTACTGTTTTCTGAGGAATCACCCTCCTTTTTTTTTTTTTCTTTCTTTCTTTCTTTTTTTTTTAAATAGATGCTGTCACAGCAACACATTCCTGGAAGCAGAAGGACAGAAAGTGGGAGCAGGGTTGGGCTAGGGCTCCAACTGAATCCTAAAATTAAAAACCACTTGAGTAACAGAATATGATCCAGACCTTTCTATTCTATCCTGCGTCAGAGAAATTTGAATGAGGAATGTTACCTCAAGAAAGCATAACTGCATTTATCACAGGGAATTGGATAGAATCTTCCATATATACCTTACTTCTGGCTGTAACTGTAGCTCTGAGAGGAGAATAAATTAATAAGCAAGAGAGAACGGAAGCAAGTGTCATTTACCTCTCAGACATTTACAAAACACCAGATGAAGCTATTTTCTCAGTTGAAAAATAATCTGAGAAATTCCACATATTCAAAACAATTTCAAATATTCAAGATAAAATCAATGAAACAAGATCCCAGACATAAAACATAACTGTCTTTTAAAACTATAAATTAAAGTTGCATACATCCAATTGGGGGAAAATATTACCCATTATGTAACGACATTCAGGCTTGCCTTGGATTTCTGTTTTCTTTCCACAATAAATGCCAGAAGCCAGCATGGTGTCAAGTAATGGAGTTAGCAATGATAAGAATTTATTGTGGGTTCACTATGTGTCGGACACAGTTTATCCACAGCAAAGTCCCTATTGGTAAGAACTAGTGTTATCTCTCTTTAAGAAGTGAGGGAATTGAGGCTCAGGGGAATTACAATTATTATCTAAGGCTAGACTGTATGAAGTGATTGACACAGGAATTATAGCTGGGACCTCAGGATTTATAGCAGAACCATTGTAATGTGCTGTGTTCCTTCTTCTAAAATGCAAGATGAAATAATTTTAATATTTACATAAGGAAAAGCTAAAGGCAAGATGTTTTAAAGCATGCATAAATTCAGAAGAAAACATTCTCTACTTACCTAACTCAAAAAGAAAACAAAGATAAGAATATAAGAATAAGCAATGTGGAATACAAAATAATTGGTTGGAATCATTTAAAATAGTTATGCAAAAAGGACATAGTATATACAATCTTTGAATTGAAGAGTAATACTCTGCATCTAAAACTTATTAAAACTTATTTTAATGCAAATCAGAAAGTATGGGAGGTGTGTTTCCACATTAAATAAAGCAAGCTAAAATTTTTGTCTTACAAAGAGGAACTTTTATAAAATTATACTAATCTTGAAATTTGATAGAGAATTACATTCAAGTAAAGAGATATATTTTCACAGAATGCAGAATATTACTGAAAATTTCAGAAGAGCTTATTTAAATATAATAGATTTCATTATAGCAATAAGCTATAGAGTAATATATCAATAAATTATATTAATTTTAGCATCTATTGATATCTCAAGTAATCTATTACACTTGTGAATCTTATGCCAATGGTCAAAAGATGGAAATTTCAATCTGCTTTGTTGTATTACTGTTAGAATGTTTGCCAGTAATGGTTTGAGGCATATTTATTGCACAGAAAGGAACCATAAACATGGCAATGATAAATCACATAACCAGAAAGAGAAAACAATAAATAAAAATGATGTACAAACACCCTCATACTCTGATATGTGTCATTAGCGGTTAGAGAGTGTCAGTAATCATTTTTGGTTACTAACTATCAACATTCTCTTTATTAGCATGTTGTGTGCTATGTGATAACCATGGTCTAATGTAAAGTCTGAATCACTTGGTCAGTTGTGATTAAAACTGAAAAAAACGAATAAATCTCTTATTTCATTATAAAATGAAAATTCTACAGAATTCATAAGTACTTTCTCAGTGTATTTTGCCTGAGAACAAAGAAATAGAAGAGATTCAGATTATATTGCTATGCATTTCTATTGTTATGCTTTGGAGTTAACAAAGGCGATTTTATTATTACTATTCCAAGGGTGTTTCTTGCTGTCACTTACATATGTGATCCAGGAAACAGCACAACATTTATTACTTTTTTCATGAAGGAAATGGAAGATATTCATTAGTTCTGGTTAAACAGTCCAATCCTTCCTGTCAAAGTGCCAAGACAAGGTCTCTTAGATTCATGGTAACAAATCCTATAACAAAGGAAATCTGAAAGGTAATTAAGAAGGCCTAAGGAGCAATTGAATCTTATCTAAGAACCTCAAAAAGTGACATGGCACATAATACTAAGGAAACAGCAGAACCAATCAATTTGTCAGTCTTTCCCTTCTGTCTTGTTCTGCTTTTCGTTTTGTGAGTGGAAGAACAGCTGTGGAGAGAGCATTGTGTGCCCATCATTATGCCACTTAACATTATAATTCCCTTGAGATTTATTTACTTCCGCCCGGGACATTCATTTTCTGTCTCAGACACCCCTACGTACGTCAGCAGCCAAGTATATACAACATATCTATTTAAACTTTTAATAATAAGAGTGTTTAGCTTTGTCCTTTGAAATCTGCCCTCTACAGAACATAACTTCTGTTTCCACTTTGAGAAGCTAGAGTCTACATCTCAACTGTGTAGCTATTGTTTAATGCAAACTCTTTTAATGCATGAATGTTGAATATTTTCAGTTACAGAAAGATAATTCAAACAATCAAACGCTTTGCCAAAAACATGTCATTTGTTTTTAATCGTCTCTTATTTGCATATCATCAAAATCATTTCACATTATAAAGCACCAGCTTAATGTACTGAAACCCCGCATGGTAAAATAAAAGGCCTTAAAGAAAAGAATAAAATATTGATTAGCTTATAATTTGTTTCTTGATCTACTTTTGTGAATACACCTGCCAAGAGACAGATGTGAAATGATTCTAGAACAGTAACACAGAACAACATAAACTAGTAATTAACTTTAATGTATGGCGAAAGTATAAACTTAAATACGATTTCCATTTGAGTCATAAGGTGTTAGTATGAACTATGACCTCTATAAAAAAGTAATTATTCTGGAAAATTATGTATGTTCCGATGTGAAAAATTTTCCATTACCTAGTTGTTAAGGATTTCTACCCTTCTTTGAACTTCCTTCTACTGTTGAGTTAATGAAACAGAATTTTATTCAGAGCCTGTCTTACACAATATACTTAGGAGGCAAGTAGTAGGAGACAATGCTTAGTAGGAGACTCATTTTCTAAACTCAAAAGGCTCCAAAGTAGGATCTGCATTTAGTCTGGGCAGTCAGTGGCTTCAGCCAAAGAGTGGCATGTGTTATTTCCCTATGTTGCCTATTTTGAAGTCTGCTCAGTCTTTTACAGACCAAACTACCACACATTCCGTCTTCTCTTTCCATTATCAGTTCTTCGAGCAGCAGAGCCCTGCTTTGTGTTCCCTTTCTTTACTTAAGGGACCTCTCCAGGATGTAACTAGTTGGTCTGAACAGAAACGAGTGACTTAGATTAAATGATAAAGGCTTAAATAAATTTGCTTTTAAGATCTAATTATTTTACTATAGTTATTTTACTAAAATACAATTTTTATTGAATGCTTTGTATGTATGAGGATTTAGTCTACATACTAGTAGTTCAATGAAAAGTAAGACATGCTGTCAGTGAGTTGATTCCACCTCTGGGTTATCTCAGAGAGAAACTAATTTTCAAAAGAACAGTGGGTCTCAAATTCAATGTAACAGAGTCAGATAATAGACTCACATTTTGTCCTAATAAAATCATGTGCACTTCAATATTTCCAAGTAGAGTTTAGCTTATAAGCTTTATAGTATGCATAATTAAATATCAAATTAATTTTTCGTATCTGATGTTTATTTGCTGATTTAGCTATGTTAACATACCATGATGTTTTATTTTTATTTGTTCCTGACAGAACTCCTGGGTATCTTTTTAAAAGTTCACTTTGGGGATGATTCACATGCAAAACTCGATGAAGCAGCATATTCTTTGCCATATTTGTCTTCTTAATTATAAAGGGAACTATTCCTTATAACAATTCTGAATGGCTAGTATTAATGTGAGTATGGCTTTCCAAAGCAGTGTCTCTTGACAGGTTATCACTCACGTAGCTTGATTTGCATTATCAACAGCTAAGAGGACTTGGAAGGCCAGCAGAGTATGGCTAATATATCATGAGCTTGATTTACAAAATTTCCACAGGCAAGTCTGTTTGCTGGACATCAAATTAGGAACATGGGTAAGATGTAATTTACAATTGGTTTCAGGCAATGTAGAGATAAAATACTTAATTATTTATTAATGAAGCCCTAATTAATCTTCTGAGATGCTTTTGTGTGGATGAGAAACAAGGCTTTATCTTAAAAAGCAAAATATCAAGTAATTAGCAATATAAAAATTGTGCTCTCTTATAGATTCACATGTGCTTCTAATGTCCTCAATCTATGTACTAATGCTGACATCTAATGCATGAATTATATTATCTGCTTCAGTAACAAGATTTATTTAGAATTTAGTAATTAGGATATAGCTTGTATGACCAATTATTTAAAAGTAATTCTTAGGCCTCCATTTTCTTTATATATATATTTGCTTTACAAAATGTTGGCTTCATACACACGTAATTCATTTTACATAAATTTTAATTAAGATTGGTCACATATGTTTTAATTAAACATTATAATAGATAAATTTCTGCTATCATTTCTTTTTTTTTTTTAAAGGATGGTATTCAAAATATGCAGCAACTAGAATGTCAAGTACATTGTCCAATCAGAATGGATGCTGACAGCAAACACTGAAGGGTCCCAGGCATATAGTAGTCGTGGCAGAATCCCGTGAGATCAGACAGCATAATAAACATGGAAATGCTTTGTTAACTACGAAGTTTACCTAAGGTTAGGTATAATTATAATACTGGTTTATAAATCCTGTACATTCTTGCTTACTTACATTTTAATATTTCTTTTTTTTTATTTTTTATTTTTTATAAACATATATTTTTTTCCCCCCCAGGGGTACAAGTCTGTGAATCTCCAGGTTTACACACTTCACAGCACTCACCATAGCACATACCCTCCCCAATGTCCATAACCCCACGCCCCCTCTCCCAACCCCCTTCCCCCCAGCAACCCTCAGTTTGTTTTGTGAGATTAAGAGTCACTTATGGTTTGTCTCCCTCCCAATCCCAACTTGTTTCATTTACTCTTCTCCTACCCCATTAACCCCCCATGTTGCATCTCCTCTCCCTCATATCAGGGAGATCATATGATAGTTGTCTTTCTCCGCTTGACTTATTTCGCTAAGCATGATACCCTCTAGTTCCATCCACGTTGTCGCAAATGGCAAGATTTCATTTCTTTTGATGGCTGCATAGTATTCCATTGTATATATATATACCACATCTTCTTTAGCCATTCGTCTGTTGATGGACATCTAGGTTCTTTCCATAGTTTGGCTATTGTAGA